>NC_088869.1:58496301-58781732 GCF_032884065.1 Artemia franciscana | reverse complement strand
GAGCCTGATTTGAAATTGGCATGAACTCATGGAGGAAGTATGGATAAAGAAAGAAAAATCTAACTTAGCAACTCGAAAGGCAGCCGGTCTAAGGAAAATAATCAAAGAACGAAACAAGAACCGACAATGTTTCACCTCGCCTTGAAAATAAACAGTAAAGATTTGAGAAGTCTTTCCGATTTTGTAAAAAAAGAAAAAATAGAAATGGTCTCTCAATATCGATAAAAAGGCAAGAAAGGAATTAAATAAAGGATAATTTGTCACATCATCTTAAAAATATGGCTCAGAAAGTTTCTCGAGGAAAAAGAATTAAGAGTCTAGTCTACGAATTAACCATACTTCTTGACAACACAAGGAGACTAGATACAGAGTACTGGCCCTCTGGTGACTGGGATCGAACCATGGACCCCGTGCTGCCAATCAGAGACCAATCCCCTGTGCCACCACATACACTAAGAATAAAGAGTTCGAATAGAAAGAGACCGTTTATAACTATTCTTCAGTTTTATTTTCGTATAAAAGGAAAGAGAAAAGGTGCAAATGAGTTTTTTTTTCTAGTTCGCCAGTATTGACAAAATGCATACGAGTAAACTGTGTAAGGATATGGATGTAACCATAAGAATAATTGATTAAGAGAACGCATCTTAAATAACAAAATCATAATGCTCAAACTAAGGATTGAAAAATACTAAAAAATAAGATAAATGAAAAAAATCAAACTGAAAAATTAAAATGAAATAATGACAAACTGACATTACATTAAGATGAAAAAAAATATTAAAAACAACAATAGATAAGAAGTGAAGTAAAAATATGAAAAACTAAAATAAATAAGAAGTTAAGTCAAAAACGTTATTTCCTTTGCGTACAATAATGCACGATGGCCATAAATAAATCCCGCATATATTGAGGCAAAATTCCAATTAGAGAAAACAATAATAAAAAAAAAAAAAAAAAATAGACGACACTTGTTATACCGAAAGTTTTTGATCACCATTTAATTTGACTTCGAGGCCAAAAAAGGAAAAAATTGCTACGACGATTCTTTTTATAAGAATGAAAAGAATTCATACTCACATCTCGGTGTTGTCGGTATGCCCTCTTCTTCCAAGGCCTACAAGACTCAAAGTACTGTAGATAACTTGAAGATATAGCAGCCTATTTGGAGGAAAGTGCTCACTACTGAGGTTCGGTGACATATTTGCCTATAAGAAGTATGCAAGTGTTTGTAATCTTTCTTGCGAGTGCTAGATTAATAGGGCTAAAAGTAGGGCAGTGCCTAGATTATTGCGCGGTGGTGGAATTTTTTCCAGGGTGATACCGATTTTTTTCTAAAACGCATCTAAATGCATTTTTATTACGTTTTTACAAGTCAGACAAACATTTAGGGGGGGTTCGAACTCCTTAACTCCTCCCCAGAATACAGCCTTGGTTAAAGTACAGATCAAGCTTTGCTTTTCATAGAAACTATCTGTCTTGGCTTTACTTTAATTAGGCCTTCTGAATCCCTTTGACTAAACTTTTTACTTGAAAAACCATAAACAGCTTCAAAAAAACTAGAAAAAGATCGTGAATACGATTTTTAATGAAATGAGTTTCCGTGTGTAATTTTTGGAAGTGGAGAACGCCAAATTAAAAAAACCTGGGAGACGTGGGTAAGATACCAGCGCAAAATAAGCTAAAAACTTATATCACAAAACAACCAAAAAGGTGTAACTTTGAAAGCGTAAATGTCTTTGTGAATCAACGGATTGTTAATGTTTGAATTACGACGAAGAAAAGTGTTGCCGAATCCAACTGGTTTTCCTTGTTTCTTTTCACGGTTTAACGTGACAACACCGGCAAAAATGCGGAATTGCCGTAAAAATTTCATAATATTCAAAAAACCAAAAGAAAAACTTTAGAAAATTACAATTTTCAGATATGAATAGACCTGAGATAGGTCTTACGGCAAATATGTTTTTATTGAATGTAACAATTGCCGATGGTTCCAAAACAAGTAAGTTAGGTACCTGAAAAAAAGCAAAACTTCTTAAATAATCTTTGTAATAATCACCTTGACCTAAATTAATCATTTTGAGCGGAACGGTCTAACTCAGTTTTCTAACTCAGTCTTAGAATTTTAAATATTTGTCAAGCTATCTCGGTTAACCGAACTGATACTGATTCAAACTCTTCGCAGCGTTTTACTGAATAGTAACAAAAGACAGATAGTTAATAATTTCTTCGGTTGCTTCCTATCGTCTCTCGTTTTATATTTTTTGGTTAGGGTGAGTTTGGGTCAAGAGGAAAATGTCATGTTGAATTGCCATATGTGAGAAAGTTTTTTTTCTTGTTTTTCCTATGTTTGGCTGCGTTTCCTGTTGAGGTATCTAGCATACAATCATGCCTATGTCATTGGATCGGACGTATATCAGGTAATATATATTTTGGTAAACCAAGTTGCTAAAAAATAATAAATATAACAAGCTGGCCAATAAATCTAAAAAATCTAAGGAAGCGCTAAATAGAATCGAATGGAGCTGAAGCGTGGCTAGATGTATACGCCTGACCGATTAATGCTGCATCGTCAGATATAGTTGTAGACGGATCTGATGCAGAATGTCCAACTTTTCCCTTCTTACCCTTGTGAGATACTTAGCGACACCATTCACAATGAAAATGATTAGGAATAATGTTTTACTAATATTGCCTCAAATTGAAGTACTTATTTAAATATCATTTGTTACTAGAATGGAGTTACAAAATATTTTATCATAGTCAGCGTAGTGGAACTGTCTAAGTAAGGATTGGAGTAGCTTCCTTCCAACATTTGCTCTCCAGGCTACTTTGTATGATATGGGTGGCCATACAAACTTTGAAGCAGGTTTACTCGATTGGAAATGGAACGTTCTAGTGCCCTTTTAAAGAGTCAAAAGTAATTTAGCGGCAACCCGATCCCCTCCCGTTTCTTTTTTGCTACTTTCTTAAACTTTAAATAAAATAATTTATAACTAACAAGAATAGGGATAACACCCCCTAAGCCTTTTAAAGGTTAGAGCGTCATTTGTGACGTCTTCCGAGCAGTATGATTTCTTTGTCACACATCAATAACAGCACAATAAAAACTAATGTCTCAAGGCATGCGTAAGTGAGTCCTATTTCTGTTTGGTGTAATTTCGGGACGTTTTAAGTTTGAATCATTAGATGACTTTATTTTTGATCGTCTTTGGTATTAATATAGCCCTTTACTTTTCTCTGGAACTTCATTTTAAACGTTTTTTAATTACGAGAATATGGTAGCCCAATGAATTAATAAGGATGTCAATATAGGAAGTTGATGAAATAAAAAAATGTATTAATAGACACAAATTCGCCATGCAGCATACCAATTGCAGAGCACAGGAACCAACTCCTTCTCATAGTCTATAAATTTTCATGATATTGTGCATACTTTTAAAAAATTTGTTACAATCTGATTATTTTGGCTGTATCGACAATGAAACAACGGAAACAGATGAATTGTGACAATCAAATGACGAGACACATCATTTTCGTGTAGAATGAGAAGGACATGTTAAAACCATCTAAGCCGTTCGTTTCAGGTACACATGCAGATTCGCTCGTTGATTTGAGGAAACGAAAAAGTATGAAAACGAGAACTACTTTTTTTTTGTTGTCCCTTTATCTATTTGCTTTCTTATGTAGTTTCTTTGTCAAAGTTCATTACTAGTGATTTTTAGAGGTTTCACCTCAAAAGAACACCCAGTACTATAAGGAATATCACGAGGAATTATTCTTAGGCCTCTTTTCCTAGTGTTCAAAAACAACCTAGGGGATAACTTTGCGACAGATTCTCACCGCTTGGCTGATGATACGAGGACAATGATCACCATAGCAAAGGACGAAGATCTCAACGATCCACTCAGGAGAATTTAGACCAACTGGTTAGATAAAACCTAGATGTCTGCAGATGAACAGCTTGATAGCTTCAATACACCAAAAACTAGAAAACTCCCATTTGGAAAGCACAAAATAAGATTGCCCATCCTGACTCTATCTTTAAAGAAGTGGTAATAAAAAGATAACAGACACTACGCCTTCTTGGAGTCCACTTTTCTTCAAACCTCATGTGGGCTGAACATCTCCGCAAAGTCAGTTCCTCATTCTCTAGGAAGCTAGGAGTTATTCTAAGATTTAAAAGCCTTACCCTGCCAATTCCACAGTGCCCACGTTCATATCGTACATGATACCAGTCATAAAATATGCATGTCATCTTTCGCCAGTGCTCTAAAAAGCCATATTGCTCCTTCCCAACTGGCTTATAGTCGGGCTGATCGCGAGGAAGCTTCTGGAAACCTGGATCCCAAACCCTGGAATCGATCCGAAATCGTTTCGGAGTAACAATTATGACAGTCTTTACTAATACATGCATTACCTTCCATAAGACGATTTATAAAAGTCCGTTCCTAAGAGAGCAAAGCCTATATAGACAATTTACCAAAACACAGCCCGGCAGGACTATCTGTAACAGGTACATCCCGTCAGGAATACCTAAAAATGAGCTTCGCCATACAATCCATCGTCACCCGCAATAGCCTCCCAGTAGAGGTAATCCATGAAAATCCCTCGCTTGAGGCATTCAAGTGAACGCATGATAAATACATCAAAATGGAAATAAGATGAGAAAATCATAAGGACTAGCAGTATATCATCATTGTTAATGGAGCTGTGAAGATTATAATACAAAAAAAAAGAATAAACCCTGTGAATTTAGACTTAACATATTCGAGACGGTAAAAAAAAAGAAATCAAAACATTAGACATAAGTGGTAACCAAGGCATAATAAATGAATCATGTATAAAATGGATATAATCTGGGTGCCTAAGTCATAGGAGTCAGTCAGCATAGGAGTAAGTCAGCATAGTTTATATTTCTATCATGGGGGTTCCCTATCCTTAAAAGGTAACAGTATATACATACACTTTTGCCTCAAATGAATGTTAAGACTAGACCCACAAAGAATATCACGCTGGAAGTTTGGTTTACAATACTTGCAACCTGGATATTAAAACTACGTGATTGTTTCAATAGCACATACACTGCATTGGTCAACAATGATTTCAGTGGAATTTTAAGTCAACAATTAATGACTTTAAATGACTTTATGTTGATCTTCTGACTTTAAAATTTATGCCTCTTTGTGACTCCAAAATCAAGGTCATGGTCATTTGCAGAGTAATTATGCAAAATACAAGACAACAATTCCTTTTTCTAAAATAAAAGAAGTAGATTTTAAAAAAGTAGTTTAGGAATATTTTGGCAAGAGCCATTAGAAAAAATGGCAGTTTTTTGGATGGTTATTATGCAATGGACAATATTTGTTAAGCACAAAATTTAGAGAATCAGACCCAAACACCTGCAATCTAAATGTAAAAATCTAATTCCGTTTTGCTTTTTCATTTTTATGATCTTTAGAAAATTTAAAATTACGGTTTTTTTTATAACAAAAGCTAAGAGCTAATATGGCACCTGTGACGAGGTCGGAAGAGCTAAGAGCCAAGAGCTCGTATGGCATGAGCTCTAGCAAAATTCTAAGAATCAATAGATCCATTTAAAAAGAAAATCAGAGGCTTAACGCCGGCTGGGATTTAAAATAAGAGCTCTGAGACACGAAATCCTTCTAAATATCAAAATTCATTAAGATCCGATCACTCACCCGTAAGTTAAAAATACCTCATTTTTTCTAATTTTTCCTCTCCTTTCAGCCCCCCCCCGATGGTCGAATCGGGGAAAACGACTTTATCAAGTCAATTTGTACAGGTCCCTGACACGCCTACCAATTTTCATCGTTAGCATGTCCAGAAGCACCGATCTACGACATTTGCTTATTCTACCCAACGAGTTTCAACCTGATCTCTCCACTCAAAGCGTTTTCCGAGATTTCCGGTTTCCCCCTCCAACTCCCCCCAATTTCACCATATCTGGTCGGGATTTAAAATAAGAGCTCTGAGAAATGAGTTCCATCTGGATATCAAATTTCATTAAGATCCGGTAACCCGTTCATAAGTTAAAATACCTCAATTGTTCTAATTTTTCCGAATTAACACCCCCCCCAGCTCCCCCAAAGAGAGCAGATTCAGTCCGGTTATGCCAGTGCTAGTGCTATTCTTCCCACCAAGTTCCATCCCGATCTGTCCAATCGAAGCTTTTTCTAAGATTTCCCGTTTCCCCCTCCAACTCCCCCAATATCACCGGATACGGTCGAGATTTCAAATAAGAGCTCTGAGGCACGAGGTCTTTCTAAATATCAAACTACATTACGATCCAATCACCCATTCGTCAGTTAAAAATATATTTTTTTCAATTTTTCCTCTCCCTCCAGCCCCCCAGATGATCGAGTCGGGGAAATGACTGTTATCAAGTCAATTTGTGCAGATCCCTGACACGCCTACCAATTTTCAACCTCCTAACACGTCCAGAAGCACCGAACTCACCAAAGCACTGGACCCCCTCTCCCGACTCCCCTGTAGAGAGCGAACCCGTTCCAATTATGTCAATCATGTATCTATAACTTGAGCTTATTCTTCCCATCAAGTTTCATCCCGAACACTCCACTCTAAACGTTTTCCAAGATTTCCGGTTTCCATAATTTCTGTCTCCCCCCTCCAGATTCCTAGTCCCCGGATCCGACTCAAATTGAAAATGGAGCATCTGAGACATAGGACCTTTCTATAATCAAGTTTCAATAAGATCCGACCACCCATTCGTAAGATAAAGATACCTCAATTTTCACGCTTTCCAAGATTTCCGGTTTCCCCATCCAACTCCCCCTAATGTCACTGGATCTAGTTGGTATTAAAAAAAAGAGCTCCGAAACAAAATATTCTTCTAAATATCAAACGTCATTAAGATCTGATCACCCGTTCGTAAGTTACAAATACCTCATTTTTTCTAATTTTTCCGAATTACCCCACCCCCAACTCCCCCAAAGAGAGCGAATCTGGTTATTTCAGTCACGTATCTTGAACTTGTGCTTATTCTTCCCACCAAGTTTCATCCTGATCTCTCCACTCTAAGCATTTTCTAAGATTTCCAGTCCCCCAACTCCCCCAAATGACACTGGATCAGATCGGGATTTGAAATAAGAGATCTAAGTTACGAGGTAGTTCTAAATATGAAATTTCATTAAGATCCGATCACTCCTTCGTAAGTTAAAAATACCTTATTTTTTCAAATTTTTCAGAATTCCCCCCCCCCCCCAACTCCCCCAAAGAGAGCAGATCCGTTCCGGTTATGTCAATCTAGTACTTGTGCTTATTTTTCCCACCAAGTTTCATCCCGATCTGTCCACTCGAGGCTTTTTCCAAGATTTCCCGTTTCCCCCTCCAACTCCCCCAATATCACCAGATACGGTCGAGATTTCAAATAAGAGCTCTGAGACACGAGGTCTTTCTAAATATCAAACTTCATTACGATCCAATCACCAATTCGTAAGTTAAAAATAGATTTTTTTTCAATTTTTCCTCCCCCTCCAGCCCCCCAGATGGTCGAGTCGGGAAATGACTTTTATCAAGTCAATTTGTGCAGATCCCTGACACGCCTACCAATTTTCATCGTCCTAACACGTCCAGAAGCACCGAACTCACCAAAGCACTGGACCCCCTCCCCCGACTCTCCCGTAGAGAGCGAACCCGTTCCAATTATGTCAATCATGTATCTATAACTTGAACTTATTCTTCCCATCAAGTTTCATCCCGAACACTCCACACTAAACGTTTTCCAAGATTTCCAGTTTCCATGATTTCTGTCTCCCCCTTCCAGATCCCTAGTCCCCGGATCCGACTCAAATTGAAAATGGAGCATCTGAGACATAAGACCTTTCTATAATCAAGTTTCAATAAGATCCGACCACCCATTCGTAAGATAAAGATACCTCAATTTTCACGTTTTCCAAGATTTCCGGTTTCCCCATCCAACTCCCCCTAATGTCACTGGATCTAGTCGGGATTAAAAAAGAGCTCTGATACAAAAAATTCTTCTAAATATCGAACGTCATTAAGATCTGATCACCCGTTCGTAAGTTACAAATACCTCATTTTTTCTAATTTTTCCGAAATACCCCACCCCCCAACTCCCCCAAACAGAGCGAATCTGGTTATTTCAGTCACGTATCTTGAACTTGTGCTTATTCTTCCCACCAAGTTTCATCCTGATCTCTCCACTCTAAGCATTTTCCAAGATTTCCAGTCCCCCCAACTCCCCCAAATGACAATGGATCAGATCGGGATTTGAAATAAGAGATCTGAGTTACGAGCCGTTCTAAATATGAAATTTCATTAAGATCCGATAACTCCTTCGTAAGTTAAAAATACCTTATTTTTTTCATTTTTTTTTCAGAATTAACCCCTCCCCAACTCCCCCAAAGAGAGCAGATCCGTTCCGGTTATGTCAATCTAGTACTTGTACTTATTTTCCCCACCAAGTTTCATCCCAATCCCTCCACTCTAAGCGTGTTCCGCGATTTTAGGTTTCTTCCTCCGATTCCCCCCAATGTCTCCAGATCTGGGCGGGATTTGAAATAAGAGCTCTGAGAAATAATATCCTTCTAAAAATCAAATTTCACTAAGATCTGATGAGCCGTTCGTAAGTTAAAAATACCTCATTTTTTTCTAATTTTTCCCAATTAAAACTCACTGCCGTTACATGAAAAGGCCGAAAACACTAAACTAGGCTTTTAGGATTCCAGATTAGGTTTCATTGGGTCTAAAGTCAGGACAGATGCTTGCTATGTTTAGTACCCAAGAAATATAAGTGTCTAAAATCAGCGATTATTTCGGCGCAAAAAAAAAAAATCAATGAAGCATTATATGTCACATGGTATTCCTGATAAAAAGAGAAGTACAAAGAGAAGGACAGGATCATTATTTTGTTTTTGGGTGAAATCATTAAAGTACCGTAGAGGAGACTCTCAGCTTTATATATAAAGAACACCTCCATGTATGCAGGGAAGGTTCAGGGACACCTTCAACTCTTCCATGGACATCTTATACACCCCCGTGCATAAAGGTCATCAATGGGATGACGACTTTTTGAGAGTTCAATATAATAGAAGAACACTGACGGAAAGTATGCTTTTATATAGTCATAATAATTAAACATCAAATTTTGTCCAAGAAAGCACTCAACATCAAATACAGGAAGATACTATTCTGCCATCTATGATACTATTCTGCCATTCTGTTTATTACTGTTCATATGAGACAAGAATTAGCAAGCTGCTATCTCAGCTTTTGATTTTTTCGGACCCCTAATTTAGGATTTTAAACAAGTAGTTTTACAGATGAAAAAAACATAGCTTAACAGTTAATCAGTATTTTAATGCTTTTTATGGCACTTGGTATTAACCAAGTGACATATAGCAATCGCAAATTCTGTCGGTCTGTCGGTCCCGGTTTTGCTACTTTAGGAACTTCCAGGTAAGCTAGGACGATGGAATTTGGCAGGCGTATCAGAAACCGAACCAGATTAAATTAGAAATAGTCGTTTTCCCAATTTGACCATCTGGGGGGGGTGAGTGGGGGGCCAGTTAATTCGAAAAAAATAGAAAAAATGAAGTATTTTTAACTTACGAACGGTTGATCAGATGTTAATGAAATTTGATGCTTGGAACTCTTATTTTAAATCCCGACTGGATCCGGGGACATTGGGGGGAAAAGGGGGGGGACCTACAATCTCGGAAAACGCTTAGAGTTGAGGGATCGGAATGAAATTTGGTGGGAAAAATAGGCACAAGTCCTAGATACATGATTGACATAACCGGAACGGATCCGCTCTCTTTGGGGTAGTTTGGGGGGGGGGGTTAATTCTGAAAAACTAGAAAAAATGAGGTATTTTTAACTTACGAACGGGTGATCGGATCTCAATGAAATTTGATATTTAGAAGGATATCGTGTCTCAAAGCTCTTATTTTAAATCCTGACCGGATCTGGCGACATTGGGGGAAGTTTGGGCGGGGGAACCAAAAATCATGGAAAACGCTTAGATTGGAGGGTTTGGGATGAAACTTGGTGAGAAAAATAAGCAGAAGTCTTAGATACGTGATTTACATAATTGAAACGGATCCGCTCTATTGGGAGGGAGGGGTTGATTCTGAAAAATAGAAAAAATGACGTATTTTAAACTTGCGAAGGAGTGATCGGATCTTCATGAAATTTTCTATTTAGAAGGATCTTGTAACTCAGATCTCGTATTTTAAATCTTAACCGGATCCAGCCTCATTTGGGGGGGGGGGGCAGTTGGGGGGGGGGGAACCGAGAATCTTAGAAAATACTTAAAGCGGAGGGATCAGGATGAAATTGGACGGGAATAATAAAAACCTGTCTAAGATATGTGACTGAAATAGCCAGACTTTATCTGCTCTCTTTGGTGGAGTTGGGGGGGTAATTTGAAAAATGAGGTATTTGTAACTTACGAAAGGGTGACCAGATCTTAATGAATTTTGATACTTAGAAGGATTTTGTGCTTTAAAGCTCTGATTTTAAATTCCGACCAGATCCTGTGACATCGGGGGGAGTTGGAGGGGGAAACCGGAATTCTTGGAAAACGTAAAAATTGGGGTATTTTTATCTAGCGAATAGGTGATCGGGTCTTAATGAAATTCTATATTTAGAAGGAATTCATGCCTCAGAGGTCTTATTTCAAATCCCAACCGGATCTTTTGACATTGGGGGGAGTTGGAGGGGGAAATCTTGAAAAACACTTTGAGTAGAGGAATCGGGATGAAGCTTGGTGGATAGAATAAGCAAATGTCCTTGATACGTGATTGACGTAACCGTACCAGATTCACTCTCTTTGGGGGAGTTGGGGGATGGGTTCAGTGATTTGCCGAGGTTGGTGCTTCTGGACGTGCTAGGACGATGAAAATTGGTAGGCGTATCAGGGAGCTGCACAAATTGACTTGATAAAGTCGTTTTCCCAGATTCGTCCATCTGGAGGTGGGGGGGGGGCTAAAGGGAGAGAATAAAATTAGGTATTTATAACTTACGAGTGGGGGATCGGATCTTAATGAATTTTGATATTTAGAAGGACATCGTGACTCAGAGCTCTTATTTTAAATCCTGACCGGCATTAAGCCGCTGATTTTCCTTTTAAATCAATCTATTGATTCTTAGAATTTTGTTAGAGCTTATACCATATGAGCTCTTGGCTCTTAGCTCTTCTTGCCTCGTCAAAAGTGCCATATGAGCTCTTAGCTCTTGTTCAAAGTATGATAGTTAATTAAAAGAAAAGGCTTAATCTTTGGGATGATTAATATCAATTTCTGTAAGGCAAGTGCGATAATATTTGTCCATGGCATAATCATAGTGCATGAGAAAAGAATTCGTTCAATCTGCATAGATTGTTTTTTAAATTAAAAAGAGAAAAACCGAGCATAATTTAAAGTAAACACAGGAACAAAACAAAAGAAAAAAAACAGTAACCAAAATTTAAATAATAAAGATCCGAATATATCGACTCACCGTCCGAGAAAAATAAAGGGAAAAATTTAATCATCTAAAGAAAAAACAAAAACAACAAACAAGAGAAAAAAACATATAAACAAAATTCACATCTTAATCACTTCCAAATTACTACAAAACTGTAAATGCCTGAATAATCACAGAAAAGAAAACGAGTGTCTCTAGCACACCAGATAGTTTTTCTCTATAAATTCAGATAGACAAAGGTCTTAATAATTTTGGATTCAACAGAGTTATACAGAACAGACCATTTAAAATGTAATTTGTTTTCAATAAATGGCAGATTATCTTCTGGTCTTTAGAAGGTACAGGCAAGGACGAAGCTATGGTTTTGAGTTGGAAGGGGGTGGGGTGGATGAAATAAAAATGTGCTAATAAAATCGTCCAATGTGCCGATAACAAGCTAATAAACGGACAATAAGCAATAATGTGCCGATAATGTGTCCATAACAATCGGACACATAAGCTAGATTAAGACGCCCAAAAGACTCTTGATAAGAGCACTCTAGCTGGTTGGGAATATTTTAATCATATGATAGCAAAAAAAGGCGTTATCAGTCACAAGAGCGCTATTCGTCGTTTTTTCGTTATTTAAAAATTTAGGTGTTTTAATTTTTTCAAAAGAATAGTTTAACTATTTGGGAAGACATCGGCAGTTTAAATTGTCATAAAAAGAGTCGAGAGTTTTTTTTTTGTAAAAACGGCCAAAATTTTCGAATGGTAACTACTAACCTACATAATATAAAGCAAGGAGAGTGAATCATTATTATTAATAAATTATTAAGGTAAACCCGATGATACTTTTTGAATGTAAAATCAAGCGCATCAATCATACCAAAATAAGCCTGATGGTAATATTGTTGATCTTTTGGCAAAATCGTTACATGACTTTTAATAATAAACATTTTTATTGTTTGGGAAAATTATACCGGTCTACATAGCAAAAATGGTCTGTAAGTACGTTCTGATGCGACACTCGCTATAAATGACCCTCCGATAAAAAACGAATAAGAGATAATCCACAAATAAAGACCTCGGTTGAAACAGACTCTGGGGATACATTGAGGATACTAATTTTTTTGTGGGATGGGGGGGGATTGTTTATGATAATTTAATAAAAGATTCAGCATTCATTCCTTCTCGTAAAAAAAAAAAAAAAATCAACTATCAGTTTTAACAAAAACAAGATCTACGTTGCATGGGCAACGTGAGGTGTTGCGGAAACGTTTGTTCGGCTTTGCGGAGCAAAATGTTGCGAGAGCAACTTTTTGGTTGTTTTTTTCCTCGCTTCGATTAAACACTGAAATTGTTAATCCGTAAGGATCTTAAAATTAACAGGTCCCCTACATGTCTTACCACTGGAACCAAATTGGTCTTACCATTAAATACACTGGAAACAAATAATTAGAACACCAACTAGCAAAAGTTGCGAACCCCTCATTCCCGAAGATGATTAATGAGCTAACAACCGGCTGTTGCTTAAAACTCCCCTATATGTATCACGATTGGTAAAAGCCTATTTTTGGGTTCAGTGTGTACCTTACTATTGAAGCTGTCAAACCCTTTTAAACTTTCAAACTGGTACATCTCATGAAGGAATTTTTCTACCAAAAAATGGATAACATATACTTTGATCAGCTCATCAAGACCTATCGACTGTCGTCCAAAAAAAATCTATCTGTCTTAGATCAAAAGTTGACTTTTTGCCGTAGGCCAAGTTTATAACGTCTTCACTTAGAAAAGAGCAAAGGATAAACTCTAATTTCTATAGCAATGAGAGAACTTTTAAAGTTTAAGAGGCATATATGATACCAATACTCTAATGCCATTCCCAGTGTGTGAAAAACCGAATGATAAACTCAGCTTAAATCACGAACAGAAATGGGTAGAAACAATAGATGGCAGAACTTTTGGACCCATGGGAAAATGCCACTTTTTTGTTTCTGTAAATTTTTTCCATTTATCACTCAAAGAAGATATATTGACTATGTGGCCGGGTAACTGCCGCATATATTTAAAACTTATAGATTTTAGTCACCTTCAATTTGAAACTGGTGCTTGCCTGCCTGCCTGCTAGAACGGAGCTTTCCATTCGAAAGCAGAAACATGGTTTGATGAAACGAAAGCTTGAATGCGCAATTTCGGATAGTTCTCTCTGACATAGGCTATAAAACATACCTTCACTTCACACACCATAGGCTCTGGCTCAAGGACAAGCAAAAACCATCTTTTTTGGCCCCAGGCTAGAGTTCTACGAAGCTTTCCAAAATGCAAAGTCATATTCATCAATCCGGCCTAAGGTCAACACTTTCCATAAAAACTGGAGAGATTAGACCCTTACCACTTTCTAGGAGTTAGCTGAAATCGGGGTGCTAGAAAAAAAAAAACACGACAAAACCAAAGTGTTGCTCTAGCAACACAATTAGATCAGTAAACAGTCTGCAATTGTCGCTAGAGAAAAAATTATTGCACAGTCAACTTTTTCTATGGTCTTTCAATCGTTTATTTTTTTTATTTTTCGTCTTCTGTTCAGTCACTTCTCTGATTCAGTTCCGTTTACTTCAAAAGGTTATTGTTTACTTTTCTTTTGTTTATGCCCTTATCACTTCCTTATTTGCGAGCGGTGAGGACAGTGATATTGGGGTTTACTTGGGATACTGGGTACAGGAGACTCTGAGGATAGTGAATATATTTGCCAAATTACCAGTTTTTTCTATTCGTTTTTTTTTGGCAACTGAAAATCACTGGTTAGGTTTCTTATTTTTTACTTTCTTCATTTTCTTTATTTTTTTCGTGGAACAGAATTTTCTATTTTATTAGATGGTAGTTACTAAAATCCACAGGGTAAATGCGATAATACTTAGTCAATACAAAATCAAAGACCGGCAGACATGCCCGCTCATTGACTTTTGCTACATAAGTTCGTGGTTTTGAATTCTTCAAAAGAATAGTTTTAAAAATATTTGAGTTTTATCAGTCTAACGAAAAAAATAAAAAGTTGCTAGATGGTAGCTACTAACCTCCATGATATACATACGAAAATATCTATCTAACGCAAAATCAAAACGCATTAGCTCAAAAAAGCTTCGTTTTGATGGGTATGCTTCTGTAGTAGTCACCAGTGCTTGCTCTTTGCTTAGTAAGATGGCTCTGATAGCTTCATAGGCTTGTTGCCATATTTCTTCAGGGTTTTTGCCTGAAAATATGGGAAGTTCTAGGCACGGTGATGACATGCTGTAATAAAATTTCAAATGCCAGCATTGGAAGGAAAGACAAACCACTACATTAAAAAAAAGATGTATCCTATTAATGTATGCAATCCCAATCCCAAAGAGTAATTATCAAAAATAACCAACGCCCCCTGCACTTTTTAAGGACCAGAACATAATTTGCGCTTTAAAGAAAACAATATTTATTTCCAGCTATGTATTTGTACTTTTCATAACATAAAAATATGAAAAAAAGGAAAAAAAAAAAAACACTATCAAAACCAAGATTACTGAAAAGAGGAAATGAATATGGACTGATAGTTTAATATATACTTGTATTAAATCCTGATAGTCTTAATAATTTTTCATTTAATAAAGTTATACAAAAAAAAAAAGCTTAAAATGTACTTTGTTTTCAGTAACGGGCAAATTATAAGAAAACACAGGGGGTGTTAGCCCTATTCCTCTTTGTGGTAGTTTCTGCTCATTTTGAGCTTGACTTAGTTATTTATTGAAACTCCTGTTCGTTTTGGTTTCATTTGTGCTCAACATATTGTTCTTGGAAGTCCCCTACTATTTTGTCACCTTGAGCTCATGTTCCAAATGGTGTTCACAACTGGAATAGTTCCGACCTCGTTCTCTTCTGTTCGTCTTACTCCTGTTCCAAAAAAGAATAAATCGCTGAATGAGTGTTCTTCATATCGGCCTATTACAGTCTACTTTCTGCAAGATTTTTGAAACAATTGTAATGCCAGAACTTAGAGATAAATGCTACATGCTGCCATATTAGTTTGGCTTCCGGAAAGGCCTAGGGTGTGCCCACGCGCTTACTGCAATATCGTCAGTACTTATAGATGATGATAAGTCTGGTGATTCACTCGTCCTAGGGAGTAATGATGTAAGCCGTGCATTCGACTCTCTAATTCACGCACAAATTCTCTTTGAGGTAAATAAACGTGAAGTTGACACGTCTGCTATTCGTGCTTTATATGATATGTATGACCATCTTCCTGTTGTAATGAGGCTACCTGACGGGACCATAAGACGTTTCGTTATTCCAGTCCGTCAAGGCGTCAGACAGGGTGTATTTACTTCTCCAATTGTCTTCAATAATTGCATTCTGAACGCCCAGTCCAGCGCAGTTCCTTCGTGTATTTTAAAAGGGACCGATGTGTCGCTTATCGCTTATTTAGATGATATTTTTAACCCCAGTCGAACAGTGCAGTCGTTCGAAAGAAATTTAGCTATTTTAAGTAAAGAATATGCTAAGACTAACCTTACATTCAATAGAGAGAAATCAGACATGGTTCTGTTCAACTGGTGTGAAACTCGAGCAGGATTCACTATTAATCACGACGGCACGCCAGTTTCCCCAAAATCACAAATACAATATTTAGGGCTTCCTATCAGCGACGATCTTAAAGCAACTAGAAGGCTCCTGATCCTTCATTTCCAGCGTCGAACCACAACTGCATACGGAAGCTTGGTAGCAAACAAACTTCGATTCAACCGCAAACTGTTAGCTAAACTTTACAATGCTTTTGCACTCCCGGATTTCCTATACCTTGCACCTTTTTGGCGTACGTTTACGAAAACTGAGACGAAGGAGTTTCGGCGAATATATTTCCGGTATGCTACCTGCTTGCCCTTCCACCATGGTCAAGCAACTCCTGGGTCATTAAAAGATACGGAATCATAGACCTGAATGCTTCTATCAGAAAAAGCATAGAAGCTTATAATAGAAGAATTGGTCGGCACCAATGGAGCGCTATTTTGATAACGAATGTTTTGCTTTTGCCTTTGTATGTTTTAATTGTTTTTAAGTAAGATGAAGTATCGTTTACTTTTTTTAGGCCATTATTGATTGATAATGACTTATGCCCTCTAAACAATACCGAATCTTAAAAAGAGAACTAGAACTTTTAATTTTTATTCAAATAAGCCTCTTCTAAAGTTTGCACGACATCTTCTTTCATATAAAGTGTTTTGCTGAAAAAAAAAAGCACACAAAACCCACTTCACTCTTTACTTAGGCAGCGCTATTTCAACGCCTATGATGGTTTACAAATAATTTCCTCGGACAGTTCAGTATATTATAGATTATTTGGGTTGTCATATTATTATGAGCTTAGTAGTAGCTTTAACCTAGTAAAGAGAGACACAGGCTATAGTAACCAAAAACTAGAAAAAACCGTTTGCAAGAAAAAAATGTCTAGTGCAAAAATGATCAAAACTAATTACAATTTCAATTAAAAGTCATTAACTAATCTTTCCTAGAAAGCTTCATTGAATTTCAAATCCAAACCAGAAATATTTGGCCACTTCAAAAGGAGTACCCATAATACAAATCCCCCCCCCCAAAACCACAAGACCTAAAAAATAAGTATACCTTCATAATTATCATAGTCAGAAGGCACAAACAAGTGGAATATAGTCTCACGTATGGCAATAGAGCCTACAGAGAGGGTTTTAGGCCCTATTGCCATACGTGATAGTTCGGAGAGGGTCCCATACGTATGACAGTTCAGAGAGGGTTGTTGAGAGTAACGTATGGGAATTCTGAGAGGATTATTGAGAGTCACGTATGGCAGTTTAGAGAGGGTTGTTGAGAGTCATGTATGGCAACTCATAGAAGGTTGTTGAGAGTCACATATGGAATTGAGAGAGGCTTGTTGAGAGTCACCTATGACCATTTAGAGAGGGTATTGGGGTATCTGTTGAGCAAAATTAAACGCACTATGGATTTGCAGGTTGTCAAAAGAGCGTATTAGCAATAGAAATGGCTCAAGGAGTTAAATAGAACTTTTCAGGGCTACTACAACTACTTTACTACAAATACTATTGACTAGTTACTATTTATAAATACTACTAAACACAAATACGACTCCTTGCGTTTGTGGCTACTTACGACTGAAAAAAAAACTGGAAAGTGCGACTTCTACTACTTGCAACTGCGACTGTGACTATTTGAAACTGCGATTGCAACTACATGCGACTAATTGTCACTGCTGCTGCGACTACTTAGAGTTGGTACCAATCACAATCGTGTCTAACATAAACGGCGCGTTTTTAATATATTAAATTTATTTAAAATACTTTTTAAACATTTTCCATTTTTAACTTTGACAAATCAAAAATTATTAGCCCTTCCAGCAATGAATATAAGTATATATATATCAAACCGTTAACCCCATGCTGTTATAGAGATTGTTCCCAATAAGCAGAAATTGTGTTCTTGTATATAGAGGGCACAGGTGGCATTAGCACTGCTCTTGTTTAAATGAATTTCAGCTCGTTTTCAGTATGACTTTGTAATTTAACATAATTTACTTGTTGTTTTTGGTTTCATTTATTTATTGATGGTACTTTATGGTAGTTTTACACTTGAAAAACTATTTGACTTTAATTTCTACTCATCTTTGGTTTAATGTAGCTCTTTACTTTTCTTTGAAAAACTCCTTTTGTGTAAAAATAAAGTTTGAAAAAACATTGGCTATATGGCTGGGAATGCAGGAAGAAAGAATTAAAAAAGAATAAAGAACGAACACATCAACAAAAAATGAATGGCTAATTGTCGTCCACCACACAAATCTCTCTAAACCAAGCCACAGTGAGCTACCATACGTAATAACCATAATCAATGTCCATTCCCGATATGGCACAGAGGTAAGCACCTGAGTGGAACATAAAAAAAAGTAACCCTGAAAGTTTCAAGTAAATACCCGTACCCATTTATAAAATATTGCAGATAATCTTTTTTAATAACTTGGGATACAGATAGTTTCACATGATTTAGTTCAAAATACCCCTCAACCTGAAATTTTGCCTCAATACAATTAGTATTTTTGGACAAACACAGGATTCCAGGATTTTTATTCCTGTGACAGGAATAAAAATCCCCCCTTTCCCGACAATAAATTCTGCGCGTGAAAAATGGATAGATTGCATAATTTACACACCTTGTCTCGGGGCCTGTCGGGTCACAGCATCCCTGGAGGCATAGCTATTAGTCTTTGCGACTATTTTGAATAAAATTGCCTTTTAAGATCTCAACCAGTTTAAGGGGAGCATCTACAGAGGCAAGGGGGGAGGGGTGCCCTTTCTTACTTTTTCATCATCCCTTTCAACATGCCTTTAAAGTTTCAACTTAGCAACCCTAGCCGTTCCTTAGATATTGCTGTTGTGTCCTTTTGACAACCTTCCTGCATAAAGTGTGCTTTGCTCTTGTTTGATATTCTCCTAAACATCTTTTTTAATTTCACCTTAGTAATCTTAGCCTGTTCGAGGACTCAGGATCAAACAGGCCCTCTTTTACCATAACTAACCTTTTAAGTATAGTTATTTGACTTTTCGGCTATTTTAAACAAGACGACTATTCCCAAATTCTGATCAGATATTTTTCAAGGTAGGGTAGCTAAAAAGAGAATAGGAGGGGGGCTGGTCGCCCTCCAGCCACTTTTTATCATCCTCCTCAACCTGCTTAAAATCTTAAACTTCCTACCCTTAGCGATTCTTATAATATTTCAGATTCACCTTTTTGATAAACAGGATACACATAGTATCTTTAGATTTGGTTTAGTATGCCTCCAACACTCCCTAAACTTTCACCTTAATCCCCATAGCTTTTCCAAACACACCTAGAATCAAACATCCTCCCTTTCCTAATGATAAATCCTGCATGTAAATTGTATAATTTACAGTCCTTACCCTGGGGTCAGTGAGGGGCATTGCATCCCCATAGGCATAGTTACTAGACTTTTTGACTGCTTTGAAGTAGAATAAGTTTTCAAAATTATGATCAGTGATGAGGAAAAGGAGCATCTAGAAAGGGTAGGGGGATGGTTGCCCTCTAATATCTCTTAAACTTCCAATGAAATTTTCAACTTTCTACCCTCAGCCGTTCCTCAATATTGAGGGTACATCCTTCTGACAACAAGCCCGCACAAACTGTGTTTCATTGTGTTTGGCATCCCCATCCAAAGCTGTGGGGGGTTTATGTCTTCCCCATATACATAGTTGTTTGAGATTTTGACTATTTGAACAAGATGTCTTTATCAAAATTTTCATCTAATATTTTGGAGGGAGGGAAACTAAAAAGGTCAAGATAAGGGCTGGCGGCTCTACAACCACTTTTTAACCGCCCCTAAAATGTCCTGAAAGTTTCAACTTAACACCCTAAGCTGTTCTTAAAACGTTGCAGATCCTCATTTTGATAAACTGGATGTATATAGTGCCCTTAGATTTATTATAACATACCCCTCGACATTCTCCAAAGTTCCACTTTAATGCTCTTAGCCTTTTCGGATACATCCAGTATCAAATATTTCCCCCGTTCCTGAAAAATCCTAAATATAAATAATAGACAAATTGCATAATTTATGATCCTTGTCCTGGGGCTATGGGGGCATAGCATTCCTGGAAGTATAGTTATTAGACCTTTTGACTAGTCTGAACAAAATTACAATTTCAAAATTTCAATCAGCCTTGATCAGAAATGGTAACTAAAAAGTGCAGGGAGGGGGGCTGGTTATCCTCCGATCTATCTTCAACATCTCCTTTGAAAATTTCAAATTAATATCCTCTGTCGTTCTTTAAATATTGCTGATTTCACCTTAATGCTCTAAGCTGTTTTAGGGACTCAGGATCAAACACAACCTCTTTTATTATTAAAAACCTTAGATGTTAACCATTAGCAACTTGCATAATTTACGGCCCCTGCCCTGGGGCATGGGGGGGGCTTAACCCCTGAGGCATATTTATTTGACCTTTGAATTGTTTTGAATAAAATGGCTATCTCAATATTTTCATCGGATACATTTGGGGGGAAAAGGGTGTGGGGTGGTTACCCTCCAATCACTTCTAATTTCTTAAATAGGGTCCTGGAACTTTCGATTTCCAAATGAATGAAAACCTTCCAAAGTTCATACCACCATCCTTATTACAAAAACCTTATATTTTAACAATGAGTAACTTGCATAACTTAATGCCCTCGCCCAGGGGGCTGGGGGATTGCCAATCCCAGAGGCAAAATTATTTGACCTTTAGACTATTTTTATGAAAATGGCTATCTTAAAATTTTGATCGGTTGCATTTGGGGAGAAAAAGACGTGGGGTGGAGGGCGGTTCCACTCCAATGACTTTGTACTCTTAAAAAGGGCTCTATAATTTTTAATTTGCAATCAAATAAGCCCCTTCTTAAGTTTATAAGACTACCCCTTCCATATGAAGTGCCTCTGGGGAGGAAAATTATTAAATAAACAAATGAACAATAATACCTTGAAGCCTTATGACTCTTTACTATAGGCATCGCTAGAGCGTTTCCTCTGGAATTTTGAGGGAATTATCCGTGGGGAATTTTCCGGGCCGGGGGGGGGGGCACTTAGCACCGACAAATCATGTTCTTGAAACAAGATTTAGAATTAGTCAAGGAAATAAGTTTATAAAACTGGATTTTAAAAGTTGTCAAATTGTGGGCTGTGTAACAGCATAACTTGCAAACTCATAATTCGAAATCCCCGATCCAACGAAATCAGTAATATCAATTTCCAGCAAGATTGTCGAATTTACAATCTAGACAATGAACTAACGATCCTGATCAGTTACGTCTGCAGGAATTTCTTTTGGGGTGGGGAGGGAATAATACAAAATTATTATATAGTTTGTATAAAAAGTTTTCAGAAATACGAGAAAATTCAGGATTTCAGAGGGGTGAACCCCAAAACAACAAAGAAAAGATGAATAGCGCGAAAGTCATAACATATAAGAACAAAATAATGCAAATAAAGAAGCTTGGGAACCCTTATCACGTCCTTGTTTATTTTTCATTGTTTTGCTTTTCTATTTTTCGCCTTATTACTTTTTAACTTTGATCGTATCTGAAAGTATATTCTAATCAATATTTATTTAGGATAGCTAATCTTTTATATTTTATTCATTTTCATTGCTGGTTATTTGTGACTATAAAACGGTTTGATTGTAGCAGTAAAAATCATTCACATCATGGTGCTGTCAATGGTAAACTAGATGTTCGTCTGCTACTGATTCCAAATGGTATATACAAATATGCCTTATATTATTGCAATACAGCCTGTTTGACCATTATGAACCACAAACTAAATATTTGTCACTGACTGGTTTCAAATGGTGCTCTTGCACATTCATTTGATCCTAACAATAGCACGATTTTGCATCAGGCTACTTTTGCAGGTAAACTAGACATTTGTGGGCTACTAGTTTCAATCGGTGGCACTATCAATACCTTTGATTGTGATAAACTAGTGCCATAATCTTGTCTTCTTCAAGCGGCAAACAAGATGTTTGTTACCTACTGATCTCAAAAGGTGCACCTACAGATGCCTTAGCTACAGACAATACCACGCCATTACCACATTGATGCCGTAAACGGCAAACTAGATGTTTGTTACCTACTGATCTCAAAAGGTGCACCTACAGATGCCTTAGCTACAGACAATACCACGCCATTACCACATTGATGCCGTAAACGGCAAACTAGATGTTTGTTACCTACTGATCTCAAAAGGTGCACCTACAGATGCCTTAGCTACAGACAATACCACGCCATTACCACATTGATGCCGTAAACGGCAAACTAGATATTCGCCCACTACTTATTTCAAAGAGTGGACACATAGATACACCCTGATTCTGCTTTAGCAGGCAGACACAACGTAGTTGGTTATTTGTTACAAATGGTGCAGAAATAAACTGTCTAAATTCAAATAACCAGACAGCTTTAATGCTAGCTTTTTTCCAAAGTTACTTATTCATAGTTTAATATCTTCTAGAAAACAAAGCAATTTATAATCATAATGGAACAATAAAAGGCATAAAATGAGTGCTTGAGTGACTACTAAAAGAGCAAATTGAAGAAGCAACACAAACCAAAAAGTAGTTTTCGACACTGTGCAGCATTACCTTTAAAGAGTCTAACTGCATTAAAACCGACTTGCCGAGACATAACAAGAAAAGATGCAGATTATGCTTAAACAAAAAATAATGTCAATAACCTTAATATTCCAGAGCATTCGAAAAACTAATTAATTTATGAGGAGTAACTTATATTTCGGCTTAAAAAATAATTTTCAAACGGAGACCTGTTAGTTTGAACCCAATGAAGAAGCTAAATTTGATAGTTAACAAATTTCATTTTCATCCAAGGAATATTTGAGTCTAGAGAATGGAAAGACAAGGAGCATTAGTCCCCCTCTTCGTATATATAAAAGAAAAAATATTACCAGTCACCAGATCACGCAGAACGTAAACATTATTAGCAGTCACCTTATTGACACACACTTGTAAGGACCTTGACGAAATACTGGGTGTAATTAGAACTGGGCGAAATTACATATATATTACTGGAATTGACTTCTGCCGCCAAAAAATTAGAAATTCAAATAAACGAAGGGCCAAATCTCAAGGACTGAATTGACAGATAATTCCTAACTAAAAGGTGGTGTTCATTGCAGACGTTGTGTTTGTGGCTTATCTCATGATCATTCAACAACTTAACTGAATTTTTACTGGAGTATACATAATTTATTTTTTGTTTGTGCTGAAAACACATTACAGAAATAGGCTATAATTTTTCGTTATACAAAATTTGTTATTTCTGCTAAAATTATTGTTTCTTATAACATCACCCAAACGATTTGAAGTAGTGGGGCTGCAAGTCGTGATATACTCCCAGAACAAAGCTTAGTGAAAAAGTGTAATACATATACTATTAGCACTAATTACAAGAGGAGGTTATAATTTTTCCCAAAAATCAAATACTGCCAAACTACATCTGTCAAAATTTTTTGTCAAAACTATTGCCAAACTAATGCCAAAACTATTGTTGTCACTGATGTAGCATAAATTGTGATAATATAGTTTACTGAAAATGTGAAGTTAGACGCATATTAGCGCAAATTGATAAGCATGGGATTTCAAATGGATCTTGTGGCAGTTGAATGAGAAAAACAAGTTTTTCTCAATAGCAGTAAAGAGCAGCACCGATTTCGTATGTAAGGGAGGCTGCCGCATCCTAAACTCCAGCTCATTCTGCAAAAGTCTTATAGTGCTTTGCTGAAAGCATTAATGAACGCAACAAATTGTGAATTTAATAAATTGACTTTTGAAATGATATTGATATTCTTGTGTTTGAGCTGATATTCCCACGTGTTTGAGCTGATATTCTCAAACCATTGGGAACAATGAGTCAATTGAGGCAGAGGGGGTAACCCATTTCATATTAGAAATAATTTCTGTTAATTAAGTTAATACATAAGTTAATATACCTCTTTACTTTAATTTGGAAAACTTTATTTTTACGTTTAATTCATTAGAAATTCTCTTAGCTTCATGGATGTAAGCTTATCTAGCAGTAAAAAGCCAACAGCAGAAAAGCGGTGGTAGTAACTGTTAAAAGTCAAAGAAATCTGTCCGCTTATGAGTTTGGCCATTTATTATGTTGTTTAGTTCTAATTTTGTTTTTCTGGTTATTATTCGTGCCCCTTCAGTTTATATTCATTCTTTTTGTACTTAGGACGGCTAAGTTGAGGTCTTGGGCAAAATATTTTGTTTTGTTTCATTGGCTGTGAATTTTCATCATTTTTATCGTTGTTCTTAGTTTACTGTTATTTTCATACTTAAACAGTTTAGTCTAAGAATTTATTTCCGTGGCATTAGAATAATAATTCCGAAATAAATAAATAAAAAAATCCTGTTCTAGGCCTTTTTGTGGGTCACATCCTAAAATAAATACTGATAATTATCTAAACTCTGATAATTATATACTTTCAAAACTAACAGCGATAAGTTAGGGCTTTGATCACACTACAAATATAGATAAAAAAAGGTGGTGTCATTAAAAATGCCAACAAAACATAAACGGAACTAAATATAGGCATTAAAATATGATATTAAATTAACCCCACTTTTAATAAGTTTATTGCAATTGATTATTTACTTATTACGCTTCCCAGCTCAGTAAGCTATAATTCGTTCTTTTACAGATAGAAAATTTTTGAAATGTTTATCCATTAGTATAAGCTAACAACCCTTTTGGTTAGTTTTAAAGGTTCTATAGGTTTGCATTTTTTTTTTTTTTTTATTATGTAAAAAATTGATTTTGGTGTTCAAACAAAATTTTATAGAGCACAATAGTTACTAATAATGCTACGACTTACAACTCACTGCAGCACCAAAACCACCCGAGGCAAGCACAGCTGTACACACTCCTGGTCCACCCTAACCAAGTTCTAATTTCCTTTAAATCCTCCCTTACAAACTCCTCTTACCCCATTCAGGTAAGAACTGCTTTTCGTTTAGCCCTACATGGATGCCCAAATCAATAATTATGCTCGGTTGTAATTAATTGTAATTGATTGCAATAAGCTTTGTGGAACATAGGGTAAATACAGGTGACAAAACATAGGTGACATTATAGTATATACATCGTTTTTTGCCTTTTGTAGTGAATAAAAACTAAAAAGTACAGATTGGGAACTCACCTTGGGATTTCAAGTACGTATCCAATGAGGCTTTCATTCCAAATCCAGAATTTTTGAAATGTTTTGCCAAAGAAGCTACTTCCCATACAGGGCGATAGTTATCATGCACAACGTACTTATCTGTATTATTCACGTCCAATGGTTCATACTTTTCCGGACAGAATCTAAAAGAAAGCATCTGATTTAGAATCTAAAAAATACCATTTGATTTAGGCGCAAATCAATCGACGTTTTCCGTGTTTTCCCCCCAAATATTTCCAGGTACCCATTTGGGACTGGATCGACACAGGTTGTTACCTGCACAGCCTCTTCCCGGTCAAGAGTATTGATGTAAGGTCGGAATAAAATTTTTATTTTGGCTAAAAATTATCAAAGGCTAATATTCTTTACACAGAGGGAGATACTACCACACTACTGCTACTACTAACAACTCAGAGCAGCATCACGCCGACTGAGGTCAACCTCCCAAAGTTATAGTTTCTTTGAATCGTTTGTAACGACCTCAACCAACTTCATTCAAAACTACCCGCTATTCGTTTGGCCCTATATGGACGGCCAAGAAGAACGATATTTGGCAACCTGTCATTCTTCATTCGCACAACGTGTCCTAGCCACCTTCACTTTCCTCTCATTACAGCTTTAGAAATTGGGATAAAACCCACATTTTTCGTACAGATTACTTTTTTAAATAAGGTAGGTCAAACGGGCCCCAAAGATTATCCACAGGCAATTCCTATGGACAATATCTAGAAAATCATCTTCTGTCTTCCAGGGCCAAAATTTTCAAACCGTACTTGACCACTGTCATCAGCATAGCTTCCAATATTCTAAATCTGGTGCAATGACTTGTCTTCCTATTCTTCCAAACTTTTTTTCACCTGTGATAAAATCCCCTGGGCTGTGGCTATTCAACTTTTTACATCCTCACCACATCAACTATCTTTGCTAATAATACTACCCAGGTAATTGGAGATATCCACTTTATCAATCTGCTCGTTACCAAGCATCACCTCTTCACCTTCAGTTATTCCAGATCCATGCAATTTAATCCTCTTAGTGTTAATTTTCAAACCTACTCTTGCCTCCTGAACTGTCGAAACTCCCTAAAATATCATTCATTTTCTTAAAAAGTTTATCGAGGACACTCAAATCACATCCATAATTCAAGTCTAGAATAGTTTTAACTTCCCATTTGATTATATGATCTCCCATAACCTTTGCCATGATCCTTAGGACAAAGTCCATCAAAATCATCCATGTAAATGTGGAAAGAACACACCCACCTTACTCCTGATTCATTACCAAACCAGCTGATTAACTCAGTTTCTACCTTAACCACAGCGACATTGTTCTTGTACATTGTACTAATCATTTTATTGCAATTATCTGGTAAAGTATGCAACGATAGGACCCCCACTAAAGGTCTACTATTGGCTGAATCGTCATTATATCATTTATTTTATTTATTCGCTTTCAATGGGTGCCAGAAGAAACAAAGTCCAAATTTAGATACCTCTGGGTCCCAAAATTAGCGAGCTGTTGTCCCAAGTTTATTTCCAGAGAAGACCCAGATCTGGTAGCGAAGGCTCGATTGTAGGGAGAACAAGATACTCTTATCTTTATTTCAGGCATGTAAAACAGACTATCATAAATAGTAATTTTCTTATTCCATTTTTCTATTTGATAAAATTAATATTTAGTAAGGCGAAAACAACTAGGGCATTCTTCGGATTTAAAAAAAAAAAAAAAAATCAAAAATGGGCTGTCAAACCCATATAAGTGCTATAGTGGATTTTCATCCCAATGGTTACATTTTCCAAATCGTATTTAATTGGCAGAAAGCAAAGATCAGAAATCAATTAAGAAAAATATATAATGCCTCGGCCTCACTGATTACCTAACATGTTTCTATAATCTATATAACAAAGAGAAACAAAGTTTGATCAGCTTCTTACTACAATTCTATATATGTTTTCTTCTTATCAGCCCCCCCCCCAAAACCAAAAAAATTGCACATACTCCTGTTCGATAAAATAGAAAATTATAAGTCAGAGAAAGGTGGTAAAAAGAAAACAAACATGGCAGAAAGCAGAGGAGATCAGAATGAAATTTGGACAAGCGTACAATGTCTCTGCCCCACAGATTACCTAACACGTCTCTATAATTTATCTAACAAAATGAAAAAAACGATCACCCTCTTGCTGTAATTTTATACATTTTTATCCTTCTAATTCCCCCCCCCCCAAAAAAAAAATGTCACAAAATAACAAACATGCCTGCTGAGCAAAATAGAGAATGAAAGAAGAAGAAAAGTCGAAAAAGAAAAACAGACGTTACATCGAGAAAGAACGGAAAAATAAAACAATATTATAAGAAGTCCAAAATACGGAACCTGACATTCTCTCCAATTCTAAACTTAACTTCACGATTGAAGAACATTCAAAGAGAATTTAACAAATCAAAAACAAATTAAAAACAATTCAAATTGACATAATTTTTGCGAAACGAAGGCAAACTTTCTGCAAACTCCATTTCTGAAAGCAGTTATAAGAAGACTGAAGTAAGACGTATTAGTAGACAATGGCAGGACTTGACATAATTACTTTAGTCAACTAAAGTAATTAATGTTAAGAGATTTGAGAGTATCCAAAAAGAAACCGCATAAAACGATAAAACAACAACAGAAAGAAACAAAACAAAAACCTAATGACTACATTTTTTTCTCCTATTTAGTTTTTTCAATTAGGTTCATTCAGTTTCTTCAATCTCATTCTCTCTCTTGACCATTAGGACCATTTCGTAACTGTGATCCTAAACAGATTTCTCTCTGAATTTTGCAACTGTATTTTGAACTGAGTATTGACTGAATCTTGTATAGTGGTGGCTGTTTAGATAAGCTTATAACTCATTTGGATAAGCCGTTAGTTTGGATTATTAGGGGGGGGGTCGTCAAACACCCCTTTCTAGTAAATAACATCGATATGACTTTATACAACTTAGACGATCTTGATTTTGCCAAATTCACAGTATATCCCCTACGGCTCGTCTGAATTATAGACTTTATAAAGATTATATCAGGCGGTTTAAAATATGTTTCTATGGGTCTTAGGACAGACGGAAATGGAGCTTCACCAAGTTAATTTTGAATCAAGTAAGGATGAAGCTTCGAAGAAAACAAAAACAAATATTAAAATACTTTTGATGAACTGTTTTTAATGCCCCATATCTTCCTTGAAAGTCTGAAGAAGATAAGAAGAACTTATCAGTTTTTTGTTTCTGTATTAATCTTTCAATGGGGAAGAGCGAATTTCCATATGCTCTAAAGATGAACTGCATAAAGATGAAAAGGAGGAAGAGATGACAAAATGGAGAGCAATATCAATCCCGCCATTATTGAAAAAAAAAAAAACTTCGGAAAAGTTTTACATGTACGACAGTTAAGATATCTGGAGTCCTTGAGCAAACTATACAACAATCAGTTTGGATTTAGAAAAGGCCACTCAACAAGTCATACAATCCGTTATTTGGTTGACAATATTAATGGTACATATGAAAGTAGAAAGATTCCGTTAACAGTTATTATCGATTTCAGAAAGGCTTTTGACAGAGTGTATTTTGAATTTTCGCTGCGTAGGCCCGCCGTATGGGTATCAGGCATAGTTGTGGGGTATTGACATCAATGCGGGTTGTAATCAATGACATTAAAAGTGTTTCTATCTGAAGTAAGCTGCGGAGCGCCGCAAAGATTTGATTTGGGACCAGTTTGATTTTTAGTGTATGTTGATACGTTTTATCTTTCTGGTACAAGTGTCACAACATTTGCAGACGACAGAGCAGTAGCAATCGCAGAGATGAACCTTTAATATCCTACGATTTGCGTAAATGATGTCCTATTGTACACGAATTTATTAACTAATCTTAGTTTTCTAGGTGCTAACGTTAGGAAAACAAATTAAATGATTTTTAGGGGGTGATGCTGAGTTGATTAATTCGAACAATACTTATTTTTGTGGTATTAATATTATCTAAGTTTTCCAACAGAGTAATTTAGGATTTGATTTTTTAATTTGAATTGGAAGAAACAGTGATATTATGTCGTCTAAGGTAGTTAGAGCTATAGGTTTGCTTCAAGGTTTTCGTGAATTGTTCCGGTTTGTGTCTTAAAGATTATTTATAGTAGGATTATTCACCTTTATGTTGTCTATCAGCGCACTTTTTGGGAAATTAACTTTTATGCAAATTTTTTAGAAGAATCAAGACAATTCGCAATTAAGCAATTCGTCTCTTGAAGGAATGTATAAACTTAGCGATACACTATTTAAAAGATACACTAATCGATACAATATTATTTATAGTATTATTATTCATTACTTTATTATTACTTTATTACTTTATTATTATTACGTTATTATTATTACTTTATTTATTATTACTTTATTATTATTACTTTATTATTATTTATAGTTACTATTATTTATTATTTATAGTATATTCTTTATAGTATTATTTATATTATCGATACACTAACCGATAAACTATTTAAGCGATACACTATTTAGTAAACTTAGACTTGTTATTGCCATATAAAAATTGTGAATACTGGTCAGTGTCAAACTTGCACCCCTGTATAAGCAGAAGTTCAAATTAAAAAAAAAAAAAAAAAAAAAACCCTGAACTATACAAATTCATAAGATAGAATACCTCAAAAGTACGTCACCGTCATATAAATATGCTCGCAATGGATCAATCGACGTAATAACTATATAAACCCCAATGTCAAACTTGTATCCGTCTATAAGCAGAGGCTCATCAATAAATTCCTGGACAAAGGTTCCTTCTACTTCCAGATCGACATCAGTAATCTTTCGGATATTGATGCCTCTATGGTTATTACTTTTTATAACAAAAAGCTTCTCTGGATTCTTAAAAGCCTAGAATTCAAATCTGTATTAGACCACTAAAACTTCTTCTGAAAAATTTTACTTTTTCATTATTTGGTAAAATTTTTACATCAAGTCCTAATAAAGAGCAAAAAAGGTTAGGCGTACCAATTTATGCTGTTAAAAAATCATAAATATGACTTAAAATCTTTAGAACTTTCAAAAGATGTGGCGTAATTTCTTCAAAATCCTGGGGGAGGGGCAAAGTTGGAACCAATTATGCCAAATCAGCTGAAAATGACAGTGAAAACCAAAAATGATCTATATATTACCATAAAGGCAAAGACATACTAAAGAAAACTGACCTGTTTCTCTGGATACTTGAATTATACAGACTTATCTTAGTTTTGACAAAATTTTTGGCAGAAACTAAATTTCAGCTGGGGGGACAAACTGAAGTCTGGGGGATGGAAAACTTCGGTACGGAGGGGGCAGTTGCCCCTCCCCTGCCCAATAGCAAATTACGCCCCTGGATGTAGCCTAAACTTTCAATCAGTCAAACAGATAATACGAATGATAAGTGATTTGACACAAATAATGCTGACATTATTGAATTGAATATATGACTTGAGGCTTAGAGTCCGGAGCGAATTGATTCCATAAACAAGGTGGTTTCAAGAATATAACTCCTTTTGTCTGAAAAGTAGCCCATATTATGCAACGTTGGTAACAATGATTTTCTGAAAGAACTAAAATAATTTAATATTTGAAATCCATAAAAGACATTTTCGGGAAAAATCGTAGATAAACAATAGCAAAAACACATTTTTGACAATAATAATTCGATCGAACGATTTCTTCCTTTGCTTATCATTACATTCTATTGCAATGCCATTTGGATTAAACGGTTCATCATCAGACAATTCAAGATTATCACAGTGTGAAGTATCGACAAGAGGTTATTTTTGTAGCACGAACACCCCTTTTCCCACACTGTCCTTACAGGACAAGCAACCATTTTCCTAGTGTATAGGGCGTTACCATTATAAAGCCAAAAAAGGGGCAAAGACAATAACAAACGACCAAAATCAAATAAACATAAACAAAATAACAGAAAAACTTACATAGTCCTTGAATTCACCCTTCTGGTTAGGGAGTTTAAAGGCTTTAGGAACATAAGGTAAACCAGAGGTAGCCAAATTGACCTTATTTGTAATATAGCCTGATCCGGGAAAGTGATTGACCTAAAATAATAAGGATTGTCAAATTTTTTTTTGCAATCTTAAGAGTTCCATTGATTACATGATCATATTCCACTGGTCTTAGGAAAAATAAATCTAGGTCACTATCAAATGTATCCATAGGCAGATAATGGTTACTGAGATCCTAGGAATTCCTAACCACTGAGTCCAAAAGAAGTCCAAGTGGACCCCCAGGGGTCCACAGAGGCTCAATGTGGGGGTCTACGCTGGCTTGACAAAAAAATAGGGTTTACAATTCATAGGGGGGTTTACAAAAATTTATCTGATTTAAATAGTAAAGAAATAAAATGTTAGCTTCACTTCACCTATCAGATAATACCTTCACCTAACAGAAAACATTTTAAGAGGGTCAGCGACTGTTGCTTCTAAAAACTTGCATATTTCATATATAGTTCAACTTGGCGAGGTTTGCAAAGGGACAACATACGACATGTGTGCTTGTAATCTAGCGTGGACTTACTTGATTTTCCACCAATATAAGTAAGAATGCCAAGGATAAACGTTACTCATTTGTTTCCGATATTTCAAAAAGACAAGAAAAGTAATGTTTGTCATTGTCGGAAAAAGTGATACACTTATCTGCCTATTTGTAACACATAATTTTATTTTATTTATTTCACAATTATATTGTACATGTAAACAAAAAAAAATAAAATATACTAAAAATACGTAAGCAGGACAGGTGAGTCTTATTCCTAAAAGAATAAAACTCACCGTCCCTCCTGTGTTAGAAGATACTTTTATGTTGTAATAAGTACATTTGTACTGTCTGCATTTAGTAGGTAAGTATTGCAATTAAATACTGAACACAGCAGTTATTAAATACTTTCATGTAAGAGGAGAAAGCCGAGAAAGGTTGAATTTTTTGTCTCAGTTTTATAGGCAATTTTTTATTACCCGCCTGCGTGGGGGTTCACTAATAATTTATTACATTTCCATCATAGCTTGTACTTTACTGAAAAAAAAAATGACCATGGATCGTCAGTTTAATCGAAAAATACTCATATTTATTCCGTGGAGTTTTGATCATTTTTTATTTATGAAAGTAAAAAAGTGCAAACATTTAAAACATATTTCTTTCGGTAAAGCGAAAATTATGTTCTGGTCTTAAGAAGGCATGGGGGTTATCAGCCCTACTCATGTTAATATTTGATCGTTTTGAGTTTGATTCGGCTATTTATTGTAATTTCTGTTCGATTTGAGTTTGATTTACTTATTGACGATTGGAAAATATTTGACTCTATTTCTGCTCATTTTAGGCTTAATGAAGCTCTTTATTTTTTTTGAAAAACTTGTTTATGGAATATGTTTCTTCAATTAATTTTTGTTCGCTTTTTATTAACATTGTCTTTTAATTTCTTTTTTAATTTTTTGCTAATTGTTGCTAATTGTATATAGGAGAAACTTTTTCAACAATCTTTAATCCTGACACAAACAGTACTTTTAAATTAAATTTATAACTCCTGATGTTGACCTGAAAAATAAAGCTCAATATCACCTCATAAGGTTACATCTATGCTCTTTGACAACCTAGATACAATGACACTCTTTTTATTCATTTTAATTATAAAAGTAGAAGTAGCAATAGAAGCAGCCCCAAAAGTTTCAACTTAATACTCCCCGTCGTTCTCTATATAATAATGAGGTGTCTTATTCGCAACCAAAAACACATTGCCTTTGGAGTTAGTTTAAAACAAGATTTAGTTTTAAAGCATAATGGTCCCATTGCACAGTTGTGGGGGGGGACATACCCTATGTCCCTAAGGACATAGTTGCAGGAGCGTTCTACTATGCTGAACTAAACGACTGTATCAAATTTTGACTGGATGTGTTTGGAAAATGAATGGGCTTGAGATAAGGACTGGTTACCAACCAATCTCTTTTTATTCTTAAAAAGGGCATCAAAACTGTTAATTTTGAATCGAATTAGCTCCTTTAAAAGTTTCAATAATATTTATGGCTATTATAAAGTGGTGTTGCCCATGATTATATGCCCTTTTAGAAACTTGCATGCATACAGTTTTTTGTTTAATTGAAACTCCTCCTAAACGTTCCCTAAAACTTTCACTTTAATACTCTTAGCGTCATTAGTTATAGTTACTGTTGTAGTATTGTGAAAAGTATACACAGAGTGCCTTCTGGCTAGTTCAAAATCCCCCACAACTTACCCTTAGAGTTCTAACTTAAAAATATAACTAGACCTACGTTGCCTGGGCAACGTGAAGTGTTGCGGCAACCTTTGTCCGGCTTCGCCGATTAAAGTGTTGCGAGAGCATTCAAAGCATTCAAAACGGCATATTCAAAGCAGAACACGATCAGTAATCACATGATCAAATTCTTCAGCGTTGAAAAAACAACAGCAAAAGAATATCGGAAGAAGGGGCTAAATTGAGTTTGCAGCCAGTTGAACCTTATCCTGTTCAATCGTAGACATTGTGACGGATGAAAACTTGGAACAATATCTTATACGATCTAGTTGGTATTATGAAGCTATCCGTTACTTTTCATGATCGAAATACCATACATGAGACTGTACTAATTATTTTGAAACTATCTTATTGTTTTACGTTATCGTTTGTAATCGTTGTGTAAACATTTAATTCTGTCAGATTTACAGAGATTGAATACAACGTGTACCAAACTGTACAAATTTCTAGCCCGAAGTGAACCGATTCTTATTTACAAGTCCCTTTCCCGTGATAGACGTTAACTTTACCGGAAACAAATGAATGGGTACAGCAACTAGTAGAAGTTGCAAACCCCTCATCGCTGAAGATGATTGTAGCCTAACAGCCGATTATTACTTACAAGTCCCCTACATATCTTGAACTAAATTGATCTAACCATCAAATACAGCGAAAAAAAAATAATACGTACACCAACTAGCAAAAGTTGCAAACCCTTCATTGCCGAAGATTTACAAGTTCCTTTCCCGTGATAGACATCAAGTTTACCGGAAACAAATAGATGGACACACCAACTACCAAAAGTTGCAAACCCCTCATCTCTGAAGATGATTGTAGCCTAACAGCTGATTATTACTTACAAGTTCCCTACATGTCTTACCACTGGAACCAAATTGGCTTAACCATCAAATACACCGAAAACAAATAATAGGTACACCAACTAGCAAAAGTGACAAATCTCTCATTGCCGAAGATGATTATGAGCTAACAGCCGACTGTTGCTTACATGTCCCCTACATGTCTCACAATTGGTATCGGCCTATTTTTGTTTTCTGTGTATACCTTGCTACTGAAGTTGTCAACCCTTTGAAACTTTCAAACTGGTAGATTTATAGGGATCGAATACAATGTGCACCAATTTCCACAAATTTCTAGCCTAATGTGAACCGACTCTTACTTACAAGTCCCTCTTCCGTGATAGACATCAGGTTCAACCGGAAACAAATAACGGATACACCAACAGGTAAAAGTCGCAAACCCCTCATCGTTGAAGAGAATTGTAACCTAACAGCCGATTATTACTTACTAGGCCCCTAAATGTCACTTTGCAGCCGGTTGAACTTTATCCTTTTCAATCGTAGACATCCTGACCGATGGAAACTTGGAACATTATCTTATATAATCTTGGTATTATAAAGCTATCTGTAACTTTTCAGGATCAAAAGACCATAGATGTGCACCAATTTGCACAAATTCGTAGCCCTTCATGAGCCTCCTCTAGCAACCGATTCTTACTTACAAGTCCCTCTCCCGTGATATACATCAAGTTTACCGGAAACAAATAATGGGTACACCAACTAGCAAAAGTTGCAAACCCCTCGTCGCTGAAGATCATTGTAGTGCAACAGCTGATTATTGCTTACAACTCCCCTACATGTCTTACAATCGGGAACCAAGTTGTTCTTACCATCAATTACACCAGAAACAGATAATAGGTACACCAATCAGCAAAAGTTGCAAACCCCTCATTGCCAAAGATGATTATAAGCTAATAGTCGACTGTTGCTTGAAAGTCCCCTACATATCTCACAATTGGTATCGGCCTATTTTTGGTTTAAGTGTGTACCTAACCACTGAAGTTGTCAACCCCTTGAAACTTTCAAACTGATGTATCTCATGAAGGAAACTTTCTACCAAAAAATGGATGACATATACTTTGATCAGCTCATCAAGGTCTATCGATTGCCGTTGAAAAAGAAATTCTATCTGTATTAGTTCAAAAGTTGACTTTTTTGCCGGAGGCCAACTTTCTATCACCACCACTTAAAAAGGAGCAAAGGATAAGCTCTAATTTCCTTAGCAATGAGAGAACTTTTAAAGTTTAAGAGGCATATCTGATACCATTTCTCTATTGCAATCCCAAGTAGAAAAAAAGAATGGTAAAGTCAGCTGAAATCACGAACAGAAATGGGTAGAACCAATAGATGGCAGCACTTTCGGACCCGTGGAAAAATCGCACTTTTTTGTTTCTGTAAATTTTTCAATTTATCACTCAAAGAAGATATATTGGCTGTGGGGCCGGGGAACTGCCGCATACATTTAACACTTATAGATTTTAGTCCATCTTCTATTTGAAATTGGTGCCTGCCTGCTTACCTGCTAGAACGGAGCTTTCCACTCGAAAGCAGAAACATGATTTGATGAAACAAAAGCTTGGCTGCACAACTTCAGATACTCCTTTCTGACATAGGCTATACAACTCCACTTCACTTCGCACACCATAGGCTCTGGCTCGAGGACAAGCAAAAACCATCCTTTTTGGCCCCAGGCAAGAGTTCTACGGAGCTTTCCAAAATGTAATGTCATATTCATCAATTCGGCCTGAGGTCCACACTTTCCGTAAAAACCGCACAGGTTAGACCCTTACCAGTTTCCGGGAATAAGCTGAGATAGACGGCATAGGAAAAAAAAAACAAAAACAAAAAAAAAACGGGACAAAACCAAAGTGTTGCTCTCACCACACAATTAGATATGCGATGGTGTTGCTCAAAATGTATTGTTTCTTGAAATAAGATGGAAATAAGCAAATTCGTTATTCAAAAACGAAATATTTTCTACAGAATAATTTGCTGCTTGAAATGAAGAAATATACGATGGTGTTGCTCAAAATGTACTGTTTTTTTGAAACAAGATAAAAATAAGCAAATTCATTATTCAAAAACGAAATATTTTCTACAGAATGTTTTGCTGCTTGAAATGAGGAAATATACGATGGTGTTGCTCAAAATGTACTGTTTCTTGAAACAAGATAAAAATAAGCAAATTCATTATTCAAAAACGAAATATTTTCTACAGAATGTTTTGCTGCTTGAAATGAGGAAATATACAATGGTGTTGCTCAAAATGTACTATTTCTTGAAACAAGATAAAAATGAGCAAATTCATTATTCAAATACGAAATATTTTCTACAGAATGTTTTGCTGCTTGAAATGCAATGAGAAAGTATGTGATGATGTTGATCAAAACATCTTCTTCGTTAACATAAGATTGGAAATAAGCAAAAGCATTATTAAAAGTAACCAATGTTTTGCTACTTGTAATAAGATGAATAGAAATGAGATGGTATTGCTCAAAATGATTGTTTCTCGAAATAAGATAGAAATAAGCAAATGCATTATTCAGAATATCAAATGTTCCCGTCAAAATACTTTTTTTTTGCTTGAAATAAAATGAGGAAATATGCGATGGTGTTGCTCGAAATGTATTATTTCTTAAAATAAGATGGAGATAAGCAAATTCACAATTCAAAATACCGAATATTTTTTTTTTTTTTTTTTGCTGCTTTAAATAGGATGAGGAACTATGCGATGGTGTTGTAGTGTTTCTTGAGATAAGATTGAAATAAGAAGACACATTATTCAAAATACGATATATTTTCTTCAAAATGCTTTTTCTGTTTGAAAAAAGATGGGGAAATAAGCAAATGTGTTATTCAAAATATAAAATATTTTCATCAAAATGTTTCCTGCTTGAAATAAGATGAGGAAATATGGGATCATAACCTAATAAACATAACCTAACATAAACATAACATAACCTAAATGTATTGTTTCATGAAATAAGATGGAAATAAGCAAATGCATTAGAAAAATAAAATGTTTTCACCAAATCTTTTTGTTTCTTCAAATAAGATAAAGGAATAAGCAATGGCATGGCTCAAAATGTATTGTTTCTTGAAATAAGATGGAAATATGCAAATTCACTATTCAAGATATCAAATATTTTCATTAAAATGTTTTGCTACTTGAAATAGGATGAGAAAATATGTGTGTTCCTGAATGCATTGTTTCCTTAAATAAGATGGAAATAAGCAAATTCATTATTTAAAATATCAAATATATTAAATAAATGTTTTGCTGTTCGAAATTAGCAAATGTATTACTCGAAATACAATATATTTTCTACAAAATATTTTGCTGCTTGGAATGAGAGTTAGAAATATGGGATGGTGTTGGTCAAAATGTATTCTTCCTTGAAATAAGATTGAAAATAATAAGATGATATTGGAAAAAATTAATCAAACGATATCAAATAACTGATGTTGAAAATGATGATTAAAAATAAGGAAATAATTCAAAATATCAAATATTTTCTTCAAAATGTTTTGCTGCTTGAAATGAGAGTTAGAAATATGTGAAGGTATTGATCAAAATGTATTGTTTCTTGAAATAAGATAGAAATGAGCAAACGCACTATTCAAAATATCGAATATTTACATCAAAATTTTTTGGTGTTTGAAATAAGAAGAGGATATATGCGACAGTTTTGCTTAAAATGTATTGTTTCTTGAAATAAGATTAAATTTAATAAAAAAACAAGTTTTTTTAAATGAAAGTAAGGAGCGACATTAAAACTTAAAACGAACAGAAATTACTCCGTACATGAAAGGGACTTTTCCTCCTCAACGCCCCACTCTTTACGCTAAAGTTTGACTCTTTATCTTAACTCTACTTTTTAAAACAGTAAAAAACTTTAGCGTAAAGAGCGGGGCGTTGAGGAGGAAAAGCCTCTTTCATATACGGAGTAATTCGTTTTAACAGAAGTAATTCTGTTCGTTTTAAGTTTTAATGTCGTTCCTTACTTTCATTTAAAAAAACTTGTTTTTTTTATTTGATTTCTGGACGTTTTTAATAAATGTTTTGACCTTTGCTCTCCGGACATAAATAATTAGAACGAAATTTGCATATTAGTTTTTTTTGGCTAAACGGCTCTCTCATAGTTTTAATCAGAAGATTTAGAGAAAAAACGAGCGAGGGAGGAAGCCTAGTTGCCCTTAAATTTTTTCATTACTTAAAAAGGCAACTAGACCTTTTGATTTTTTACGAACGTTTTCATTAGTAAAAAATATACGTAACTTACGAATTAACTTACGTAACGAACTTCTATATTCGTATGTTTTTATTGCGTATTTGAGGGGGTTTACCCCTCGTCGATACTTCACTCTTTACATTAAAGTTAGATTTTGTCCCAATTCCTTAAGAATGACCTCTGGATCACAAAGGCCGTAGAATAAATAGTTGAAATTATTAAAAATACTTTAGCGTAAAGAGCGAGGTATTACGAGGAGGTAAACCCCTCATATGCGTAATAATTTCTGCTAGTTTTAAGTTTTAATGCTGCTTCTCACTTTCAGCAGAAAAAAACTTTTCATATTTATTTTTTCATTTTTTTTTTAAATAATGCTAGAAAATCCTGCGCCCCCTTTATTGAAAGTTTCTTCCCCCATGAGAAGTTCCGCCATGGAAATATCCTCCCATGTAACCCCCCCCCCTCAACTCTCCCTCCCAAACCAAAAATATCCCCCTGAAAACGTCTGTACACCTTCCAGTAACCATTACTTTATGTAAACACATGTCAAAGTTTGTAACTTGCAGCTCCTCCCACAGGGAGTGCGGGGGAGTAAGTCGTCCCCAAAGACATAGCTATTATGTTTGTCGACTATGGTGAATATAATGGCTATCTCAGAATTTTGATCCGGTGACTTTGGGGGGAAAATGAATGTGGGAGGGGGCCTAGGTGCCCTCCAATTTTTTTGGTCACTTAAAGAGGGCACTAGAATTTTTAATTTCCGTTAAAATGAGCTCTCTCGCGACATTTTAGGACCACTGGGTCGATACGATCACCCCTGGAAAAAACAAAACAAAAAAAAAACAACAAAAAAACAAATAAACACGCATCCGTGATTTGTCTTCTGGCAAAAAATGCAAAATGCCACATTTTTATAGATAGGAGCTTGAAACTTCCACAATAAGGTTCTCTGATACGCTGAATGTGCTGGTGTTATTTTCGTTAAGTATTTACTAAAATAAGGCAAATTTTCTCTGGCTCGTAATTTTTGATGTGTAAGACTAATCTTGATGAAACTTAAATATTTAAAATCAGCATTAAAATGCGATTTTTTTAATGTAACTATTGGTATCAAAATTCCATTTTTTAGAGTTTCAGTTACTATTGAGCCGGGTCACTCCTTACTACAGTTCGTTACCACGAACTGTTTGACTTAACTTTAAGACTAAAACTTCAAACTCTTATAACTATAACTTTTAAAATAAAAAAAAACTTTAACACCTAAACTTTAAAATTGATGATATAAAACCAAAAAACATTGTGACTAAAACTTCTAAAATTAAAACTTTAAACCAAAACTAGAAAGATTCAAAAATAAAACCTTAAAACCATAATTTTCAAACTAAAACCTTAAAACAAAACTTTTAAAACTAAAACTTTTCAACTGAAACTTTAAACTAAAAAAAAAACTAACATTTGTAACTTTAAGACTGAAACATTAATGTTAAAAAAAATTTAAACTAAAGTTTTAAATTAAAAAAAACTATAAGAACTAAACTTTAGAACTGATAAATTAAAAATAAAACTATCAAAACGAAACTTTTAAAACGAAATATTTCAGACTGAAACTTTAAAACTAAACTATTACAACTATTATAATCGTACCTCAAAGATTATCTAAGAAAGTTTCACCCTTGTGAAGTATGTTAAGATTTTAAGATTTTAAACATTGAAGAAAGAAGACGAAAAAAGACCATCCTGCACTTTATCTATCTGTTCGCTTCAGTATCTGATTAAATTAAAAAAAAAAAGTTTTTTTAACTGAAAGTAAAGAGCGACATTAAGACTTAAAACGAACAGAAATTACTCCGTGCATGAAAGGGGCTGTTCTTCCCTCAATGCCCCGCTCTTTACATTAAAGTTATTTACTGTTTAATAAAGTAGAATTGAGAGAAAGAGTAAAACTTTAGCGTAAAGAGCGGGACGTTGAGGGAGGAACAGCCCCTTTCATACACGGAGTAATTTTTGTTTGTTTTAAGTATTAATGTCGCTCCTTACTTTCAGTTAAAAAAAACTTGTCTTTATTTATTTAATTTCTGAACGTTTTTGAATTAATGCATATTTTTATTTTGGCTCTCCGCAAATGAATAATTAAAACGAAATATGCGTATTTTTTTTTTTTTTTTTTTTTGCTAAATGGATTTCTCTTAGTTTTGATCAGACGATTTTGAGAAAAAGGATGGGAGAGGAGGCCTAGGTGCCCTCAAGGTTTTTGGTTACTTAAAAAGGTAACTAGAATTTTTAATTTTTAACGAAAGTTTTTATTAGTAAAAAATATATATAACTTACAAATTAACTTACGTAACAAACTTCTATATTCGTATATTTTTATTATGTATATGAGGGGGTTTGCTCCATACCTCACTAACAAATACAACGTAGAGACAGTAGAGAAAATTTCAAGACAGTGGAAAATATTTCTGTAGATATTTCGGCCCTACGTCCAAGGGCCGTCTTCAGCACAATACAAGAATAAGAGAGAAAAATATATATATATATATATATATATATATATATATATATATATATATATATATATATATATATATATATATATATATATATATATATAAAAGAACTTACATCAAATTGTGAGGATTAAAACTGAATAATTAAAAACACTTTTTAAAACATTTTTAAAAATAGCCCTAGCATCCTTACTTCAACGAAGTTCAACCAGGACTGGCGAAAAAAATGAAATGAGAATATAAGCTCATTCAAACTGAAGAGAATAAAATGATTAGATGCAATTTCTTAAAGCTAATCTTGCTTGTTTAGCAGCCTGTCTCAAAGGCCTTTTCGTAGTTGGTTCAGTACTATTATAAATCGGTTTAGTAAAATATTTTGTTGAATCATTTTTAATTAAATTTGAGTATAAAGAATTTAGTGAGTATCCCCCAAGTCCCTGTTCAAAGAAATATTATTATTTATTTTGAGATTAATTTCGATTGATTCTCGAACCACCTGTTTTATTCCCAAATCATTACTAATGAGTGAAGAGTTTTCAAAAAGTATCATGTGGGACGGATTATTAAATATATGCCAACCTAAAGCAGAATCAAAGGAGTTGTTGGAACTATTTGAAATTAAGGCCTTGTCTATGTCATTTTTATGCTGTTGTAACCGTTTGTCTAGATTCTGATGGGTCCTGCCGACATAGTATTTTCCGCAATCACATGGTATTTGATAGACCCCTCTTTGGCGAGTAACTGGGGTCTTATCTTTACCCGAATTTAAGAAATTGATGATTTTAAAATTATTAGTAAAAACTACGTACAGATTATTTTTTGTGCAAATATTTTTTAATTTTGTTGTGATCTTTGGGGTATATGGAAGATAGACAATATTTGAGGGCTTATCAGTAGCCTCACATTGTGAAGTATCTTCTTCGATTTTACAAGAATGTCTTTTTATTCTACGGTTAATTATTTTATTGACAAAAGGAATGGGGTATCCATTACCAAAAAGAATATCTCTGATAAAGTTTATTTCTGCATTTATATATGAATTGGAGCAAATATTCAGGGCACGATCAATGAGGGAAGTTACAACTGCTCTTTTAACTTGTGGGGGGGTGATTTGAATTAAAGTGAAGATATCTATTGTTTTGTGTTGGCTTTCGATATATAGTAAAATCCAGTTCATCAGGATTGCGAATAATTAATACATCTAAAAACGGAAGTTTATTTTCAATTTCAACTTCTAGGGTGAACTGCAAATTTCGGTCATAAGTGTTAAGCTGATCTAAGAAGCCCCGAAGCTCAGCTTCCCCATAATTCCAAAGTGAAATTACGTCATCCATGTAACGACCCCAATAGACGTGTTTAAAAAAATAAGAATTCAATGCCCAATTCTCAAGATTCTCGACGTAAATATTTGCTAGTAGCCCGGATAAAGGTGCTCCCATGGGTAACCCATTTTTTTGCTGATAAAAAGAATCGCGAAATTGAAAATACATAGAAAACTTATTACAAATTTTAACAAGAGTCATTAACACTTCACAATCAATTCCTGTCGCTGAAGTCTCGATCAGGTGGTAATTTTCTTCTATTTTGTTTTTTAATAGTTCCTCTGAAATAGTTACATCTATATTTGTATACATTGAAACAATGTCGAAACTACTAACTATTATGTTTTCTGAAATACTTGTGTTGCTAAGTTTTTTAACCAAATCTGCCGAGTTACGAATATAGGAATTTTGAGAATACAATAAAGGTTTGAAAGCTGTACAAAGCCATTTTCCAATATTGGCAGCGGGGGCTTTAGTACAAGCTACGATAGGTCTTAAGGGAATACCCTGTTTATGTATTTTTGGTAAACCGTAGAGTTTAGGACAGAAACTACCACGGGGAAAAAATTTATTGTATAGTTGTGGGGTGATTTTACCATTTTGTTTTAGCTGTTTTAATTCATTTATAATATTATTAGTGAACTGATCAGTAGGATCATGAGTTATTATTTGATATGTAATTGTGTCATTTAAATGCGAAATAATTTTGTTGTCATAGTCTGTCGTATTCATGACAACAAGTGAATTGCTTTTGTCTGCTTTAGTTATTGTAATAGAAGGATCTTTTCGGAGATTAGATAGTATTTTTATGTCGTGCGAATTTTCCGGTGTGGAATTCGTAGGAGGCTTAAACTTTTTTTGGCTGTTATAGAGGATATTTATAAGACCAGATCTAACTTCATCCGGGTTAGAGACAGAAGGATAGTGTTTATGCAAAGTGGACTCTAGAGAGGAAACAATATCTGCCACAGGAACCTGTTTCGGTAGAAAAGAAAATTTTGGACCTTTTTCTAGTGTTTCGATTTCCTGGGGTTCCAATGTTTTAGAAGAGAGGTTAACGATAGCAGGTCCAGGAGTGAATCTTGGAGAATAAATACGGTTTCGCATCGAAGATTCATTTCGTAAGCCTTCCAATTTTTTATAGAGGCGTTCCTTGGACAAGCGAAAATCGTGGCTAAACAAATTTTTTTCTAATCTAACGACTTGAGCAAAATCAACGGTGGACAGGTTTTCCAGCAAAAAAGTTTCCAACGATTTTCTCTCTGAAGAAATAATATGTCATTTCTGTTTTTTGTCCTTAATAATATGGACTAGGGTTTTCAACTGTAGTGTATGGGCAAATTGCGCTTCTTTCCGGGTATTTAAATGTAATTTATATCTTAAAGACTTGGGAATAAGGTTTTCATTTCAACAGGATTCTAAAAAATTTTGTTGATTGATAATATTAGCATGTTTTTTACCTAGAATAATAAAATAAAAGATATCATAGGTCAACTGCTCCCCATAAGCTAGACGAAAATAGCGACGAAGACCACACTGCCTTTCCATAACAAACAAATACAACGTAGAGACAATAGGGAAAATTTCAAGACAGTGGAAAATATTTCTGTAGATATATTTCTTCAGAGAGGAAATCGTTGGAAACTTTTTTGCTGGAAAACCTGTCCACCGTTGATTTTGCTCAAGTTGTTAGATTAGAAAAAAATTTATTTAGCCACGATTTTCGCTTGTCCAAGGAACGCCTCTATAAAAAATTGGAAGGCTTACGAAATGAATCTTCGATAAGAAACCGTATTTATTCTCCAAGATTCACTCCTGGACCTGCTATCGTTAACCTCTCTTCTAAAACATTGGAACCCCAGGAAATCGAAACACTAGAAAAAGGTCCAAAATTTTCTTTTCTACCGAAACAGGTTCCTGTGGCAGATATAGTTTCCTCTCTAGAGTCCGCTTTGCATAAGCACTATCCTTCTGTCTCTAACCCGAATGAAGTTAGATCTGGTCTTATAAATATCCTCTATAACAGCCAAAAAAAGTTTAAGCCTCCTACCAATTCCACACCGGAAAATTTGCACGACATAAAAATACTATCTAATCTCCGAAAAGATCCTTCTATTACAATAACTAAAGCAGACAAAAGCAAGCAATTCACTTGTTGTCATGAATACGACAGACTATAACAAATAAACACGCACCCGTGATCGGTCTTCTGGCAAAAAATACTAAGTTCCACATTTTTGTAGATAAGAGCTTGTAGGGTTCTCTGATACGCTGAATGCGATGGTGTGATTTTAGTTAAGATCGTATGACTTTTAGCGGGTGTTTCCCCCTATTTTCCAAAACAAGGCAAATTTTCTCAGGCTCGTAACTTTTGATGAGTAAGACTAAATTTGATGAAACTTATATATTAAAATCAGCATAAAAATCCAATTCTATTGATATATCTATTGGTATCAAAATTCAGTTTTTAGAGTTTCGTTTACTATTGAGCCGGGTCGCTCCTTAATACAGTTCGTTAAAACGAACTGTTTGAAAGTAACAATGAGGGCTTACGAGCATCTTACAATATATTATTTCTTATAACAGAATCCGAAAACCGCACACCCCTGTTAATTTCAAAAGTCAATTTTACCCACTGTTAAAGAGAATTTAAGAGTTTTTACTTTCTTTGATTAACTAATATATATAATTATGATGCTAATTAAATCTGATGAAGAAAGAAAAAATCCATATCAATTCTTGTTTCAGAAAAAAAAACCTTTGTCTCTTTTTTTCTGTGATACCAATGGATGTATTGGAAAAACAAAATGAAACGACGACAAGAATACGAAAAAAAGCTAGAAGGCCTGAAAAAGGAAAGGAAGCACTTCCAGTCAAAAATACCTTATCAATACCAGCGTTGCCAAAGCGGCACGCTTGGGAATTATTTGGTACAATACAAATTTTCCGGTACGTGTTTGATTCATTTGCTCTTTGTGCCTCGGATATCTGTTCAAGTTATAGCTCTACGTGTATGTTTGCATTTGGACCCGAAAAATTTCTTTGAGTAAAAACACTGAACGAAGAAGAGTTGATGACATGACTTGTGAAGATGAAAGTTTCTTGTGTAATTATCTGAAAAAAAACTCATGTTCTATTCAACTAGGGGAATCAACTTTATCTGGTAATTACATAAAAACACTAGTTTTTTAACTGAAAGTAAGGAGCGACATTAAAACTTAAAACGAACAGAAATTACTCCGTATATGAAATGGGTTGTCCCCTCCGCAATCCCTTGCTCTTTACGCTAAAGTTTTTAATTGTTTTAAAAAGCAGAATTGTGGCAAAGAGTCAAACTTTAGCGTAAAGAGCAAGGGATTGCGGAGGGGACAACCCATTTCATATACGGAGTAATTTCTGTTCGTTTTAAGTTTTAATGTTGCTCCTTACTTTCAGTTAAAAAACTAGTTTTTTTTTATGTAATTCCCGAACGTTTTTGAATTAATGCATGTTTGATTTTGGCTCTCCACACATAAATTATTAAAATGAAATTTGCATATTAATTCCGTTTTTGGCTAAATGGCTTTCTCTTAGTTTTGATCAGACAATTTTGAGAAATAAGGGGTGGGGAAAGCCTAGTTGCCCTGCAATTTTTCGGTTACATAAAAAGGCAACTATAACTTTTAATTTTTAACGAATGTTTTTATTAGTAAAAAATATACATAACTTAAGAATTAGCTTACGTAACAAACTTTTTTATTCTTAAATCTTTATTATGTATATGAGGGGGTTTGTACCCTCGTTAATACCTCGCTCTTTGCACTAAATCGTATGTTTTGTCCCAATTCTTTAAGAATGACCCCTGAATCCGAAAGGCCGTAGAATAAATAGTTCAAATTACTAAAAAATACTATAGCATAAAGAGCGAGGTATTTATCTCCTCCTAAATACCTCGCTCTTTATGCTAAAGTATTTTTAGAACACCTCATATGCGTAATAATCTCTGTTCGTTTTAAGTTTCAATGCTAATCCTTACTTTCAATTGAAAAAACTTTTCCATGTCTATTTTTTCATTGTTTTTTATATAGTAATTTTAGAAAATCCTGCGTCCTTTTCATTGAATTTCTGTTCCCCCATGACATATTTCTCCAAGGAAAGATCCTCCCACATAGCTCCCTCCCCTCAACCCCACCCCCAAAACCAAAAATATCCCCTGAAAACGCTGTACCCTTCCCAGTAACCATTATTATATGTAAACACTGGCCGACGTTTGTAACTTACAGCCCCTCCCTCAGGGACTGTGGGGGGGGGTAAGTCATCCCCAAAGACATAGTTATTATAGTTTTTGACTATACGGAACAAAATGGCTATCTCAAAATTTTGATCCGTTGACTTTGGGAAAAAAATGAGCGTGGGAGGGGGCCTAGGTGCCCTCCAATTTTTTTTGGTCACTTAAAAAGGGCACTAGAACTTTTCATTTCCGTTAGAATGAGCCCTCTTGCGACATTCTAGGACCACTTGGTCGATACGATGACCCCTGGGGAAAAAAACAACAAAAAACAAATAAACACGCACCCGTGATTTGTCTTCTAGCAAAAAACACGAAATTCCACATTCTTGTAGATAGGAGCTTGAAACTTTTACAATAGGGTTCTCTGATACGCTGAATCTGATGGTGTGATTTTCGTTAAGATTCTATTACTTTTAGGGGTTGTTTCCCCCTATTTTTTAAAATTAGGCAAATTTTCTCAGGCTCGTAACTTTTGATGGTTAAGATTAAACTTGAGTAAACTTATATATTTAAAATCAGCATTAAAATGCGATTCTTTTGATGTAGCTATTGATATCAAAACCCCATCTTTTAGAGTTTTGGTCGCTATTGAGCCGGGTCGCTCCTTACTACAGTTCGTTACCACGAACTGTTTGATGAAGCATTATTATTCTTAGCATATGTTCAGCTTGTTATGGACAAAGAAATTTTTTCCTTTCGTATATTGTCTTATAGCATGTTAAGCAAGTATAGTCTCACGATTTATTTACTTTACTTATTAGGTTCTCTTAAAACAAATTAAAGTAGGCCTACTATTCATGGAGACCTTTCATCTACCGGCTAGTACAGTTATGTTATCCACATTCAGGAAAGGGGATCTGGGTTTTCAACCCTTTTCCTCTCCAGAATAGGTGAAATCCATAAAATGGACGGCATTCGGATGTGAATTGGATAAAAAAAAAAAACGGATTATTGCAATGAAAGATAGCCAGCTCCCTCCCCAAAAAAAAAGAAAGACAAAACAAAATCAGACCCTGAGTAAGGTCGTTACTGCTGTGTTTTTCATTTTAACCTTGCTATATTCTTGGTCGACAATTTTTATAAATGACTACTATGCTTGAAGAAAAGTTTTTTTTTGTATTTAATTTCATGTTCTTTTAATTCCCAAGCTAGTTTAATGCAATATTGAAGCTTACCATTTGGTTTGGCTTAATCTTCATCATTCTTGGCTTTAGCTTTTTAAATGGATAGTCATGGCACCAGAGTAGAGACCAGTCATCATCAATAGATGTGTTTGAATATCCAAGAGAATCCATCACCTCTTCTACATGCTGCAATATGCCTTCTTCTGCCTGAAATTTTTTTCTACTTTTATCGAAAACTTTTACTTCCAAAATTACTTAAAGATAAAAAAGGATCGTTTCTCTTTTGTGCTGCTTAAAAAGTTGAAAAATTCCAATGCTTGAAATGGAAGCTAGGGTGATCATGACACACGCTATAGCCCCTCAAGGACAAGTTTTTGTGGCTTGACTAGCCTAAGCTTTCCTTTTTCAAGTCTTAAATTTTAATATGGATTTTAAATAGCTCTTAGTGGAAGGAATACAGTCATTCTTACTTTACGATGTATTTCCAATGTTTTTTTTGCTATTTAGCAAATCATGTACTCAATTTTCATCCTTCATACTTACAACATATTTTACCCGTTTTATGAATATCTAAGACATGACGAACCCTGTAATTGTTCAACAAATGCTCACTAAGCCGGCATACAATAATACTATGCCGCGTCTAGCTCTCCTTCCACAGCAGCCACGAAAAATAACCCATACAGAGCCTCTCCTCCTCTACACAAAATTGAGCAGCCAAAGAGAAAGGACTAAATAGGTACCTCAAAATGTAAATCTGATGTCCTAAGGAATAACAAAAGGACCAGATATCAAAAACATTTTTAGGACAGGGGCTAGGTGATCTCCAATCACTTTCAACATAAAGAAAAGGGGCTAGAGCTCCCAGTTTCTGAAAAAAAGCATCTCCAGAGTTTTCTACGACCATGAGGCGGAGGTAAAAATTAGGAAGGGGCGATCCCCTCCTATGCAGGATGAATTTTGCTCATTTTGGGATTTGATATTACTCTTTACTTTCATAATAACAGCGTACACAGGAAATAGTCCTAGAAATCAGGAGGAATTAGAATATCGAATTCTACATCCCATTCCTCCTTCCTTAAAACTAATTACATATTTATCTGAAGGCTCGATGAGGGGTGGAAATGTTTATCCGACTAGTAAACCCTCCCCCCCCCAGAAAATACATAATACACATTTTTAATATGTTATAATTGTACCCCCCAACAGAAGTCCTGGATATGCTCCTGGGGATTAAATTAGTTTCTATCTCCAGCCACCACTCATCTTTTCCTTAGAACAAATTCTTTATTCATCTGAAGGCTCAATGAGAGTTAGGATGAAAATTTTTTTTAGACCTTAAAAATTTTTTGGTTATGTATCCAAGAGTCTTCCACAGCACACTACGTACATAAGTTAAATAAAACTTACAATAAATCAGGTCTTTAAAACTGAAATATTAAAATAGTAGAAAGTTTACTGTTTTTACGATGGAAAGGCAATGAGGTCATCGTCATTTTTTTAAAATCATGGATGTTTGTTTCTTTTTTTCCCAAGAGGTGATCGTATCAAACCAATGGCCCTAGAAAATCGGAAGAGGGCTCATTCGAACAAAAATGTAAAGTTTACATGTCTTTTAAAGTGACTGGAGGCAACAAATCCCCTCCCCTGCTCCCTTTTCCCTCAAAGACATCCAAAAATTTTTAGTCTACACCTTTCTTGTTGGTACTGGGAAGTGGTGGTAATATTGTCCATCTCATTGGTAAAATCTTTTTTCTGTGTAGTATAATTATTGCATTCACATGCCTAAAGGAAAAGAGGGGAGAGAGACGAGGAAGGGCATCATGGGGCTTGCCAGAAAACTTTTGGGGTAGGGAGTAGATGGTAATTTTTTTCTTTTTGTATACGAAATGTTTAAATATATTTAAATTATGCACATATTCAAACATCAAAGAGCACTATTTTGGAGGCAACAATAGATTCAGCCACATAAAAGACTAAGTCATGCAGAACTTCCATTAGCAAAATTATTATTTGGGACTTATTCAACACAACTAACGCTCATCGAAAATGTTTACTAAATAACAAAATCTTGTCTATACTTTTTCTTACAGTCAAATATTCGAATTCATCAACATCATCATTTTATTTATAGCCCATCACAAAAAAAAATTAACTTTGTAGAGCCCAGAAGAAAGCATAGTAAAAATCAAGAAAAAAAGAGAAGAAATAAAAACACCCTTTAACAACAACAAACAAGGGACAAACACAAATGACCAAAGATGGGATGACTTCTGACATTCAGTAGAGATATCACGAATACGCTTCTCAATATCCCAGCTTGGTTTACAAATTGATACTTTCCTTGCAGAAAAGAGTTACTTGTCTATGTTGGCAGTTCTATCAAATTCTATACAAAATTTAAATAAAGACGATGAACTTGCGTTCTCTTGGCGCAATTATCAAATAGTTCGTGCGAACTGTAGTAAGGAGCGACCCGGCTCAATAGTAACCGAAACTCTAAAAGACGGAATTTTGATACCAACATTTACATCAAAAGAATCGCATTTCAATGCTGATTTTAAATATATGTTTCATCAAGTTTAGCCCTACCCATAAAAAAGTAACGAGCCTGAGAAATTTGCTTTATTTTAGAAAATAGGAGAAATACCCCCTAAAAGAAATACAATCTTAACGAAAATCACACCATCAGATTAAGCGTATCTGAGAACCCTATTATAGAAGTTTCAAGCTCCTATCTACAAAAATGCGGGATTTTGCATTTTTTGCCAGAAGACAGATCACGGATGCGTGTTCATTTGTTTTTTTCCAGGGGTAACCGTATCGACTCAGTGGTCCTAGAATGTCGCAAGAGGGCTCATTCTAACGGAAATTAAAAGTTCTAGTGTGCTTTTTAAACGACCAAAAAAATTGAAGGGTACCTAGGCCCCCTCCCACGCTCGTTTTTCCCCAAAGTCACCGGATCTAAATTCCGAGATAGCCATTTTGTTCAGAATAGTCGAAAAACCTATCAACTATGTCTTTGGGGACGACTTACTCCCCCACAGTCCCCGTGGGAGGGGCTGCAAGTTACAAATTTTGACTATTGTTTACATATACTAATCGTTACTTGGAAGTGTACAGACGTTTTCAGGGGGATTTTTTGTTGTTGTTTTTTTTTGGGGGGGGGAGAAGTTGAGGGGGGTTACGCGGGAGTATCTTTCCATAGAGGAATTTGTCATGGGGGAAGAGAATTTCAATGAAGGGGGCGCAGGACTTTCTAGCATCATTTAAAAAACAATGAAAAAACAAATATGAAAAGTGTTTTCCCATGAAAGTAAGGAGCAGCATTAAAACTTGAAATAAACAGAAATCATTACGCACATGAGGGGTTCACCTCCTCGTAATACCTCGCTCTATACGCTAAAGTATTTTTAGTAATTTCAACTATTTATTCTATAGCCTTTGTGATTCAGGGGTCATTCTTAAGGGATTGGGAAAAACTTTAGTGCAAAGAGCGAGGTATTGACGAGGGGGTGAACCCCCTCATATACGCTCTCTCATTATGAGCGTTTCGTAATTTAGAAATGTTCTCCTGATCGCGCTGGCGAGTTATGATTAAACATAATACAAAATTTTTTTTTTGGGGGGGGGGTGGCCTATTTGTAAATTCAAATATAACTAATTCCATGCTAAGCCTTCAACATGAGTTATTATTGGTAAAGAATTGTGAAAAAACGGGCACTTATTTTCCTTTATTATTGCTTATTATAGAGAGAATAAAAGCAAAAATAAAAGCAAAAAAGCAAAAATAAAAGCAAAAAAGAGAGAATAAAAGCAAAAAAGCAAAAAGAGAATAAAAGAATAAAGAATACTTACGGTCTGTGGTGCTCATTAATTCAAATTTTTCTGTCAAAATATTCTATTTTTTCTCGTATTAACTGCGTAACTCACCTTCACTAATCTAGATTATTTGATTCTAATTTTGGTTAGTTGAATTCTATTTCATTTCTAAAAAACTTATCTTCATGTTGAAAACTATGGTTTTTAGCATCGATATAGAAGGGGTGGGTTCAATAGTGACGGTTAAAACTAAGTGGGAACTTGTTGAAGTCAGGATTAAGTTATTTGAATAAAAAAAAAACGTTTTGTTTCATATTACAAGAATTTGGATGATATGCTTGAAGACAGCAGCCATGCGTGATCTATTAGAAGCTCAAGAACGAAATACGCGTGAAGAATGTTTTTTCCTTTATTATTACTTATTATAAAGAGTATTAAAGAAAATTTTAATTGCGGAAAAAAAATACTTACGATCTACGATACTCATTAATTGAAAGTATTCTGCCGAAATATTCCATTTTTCTCGTGTTCACTACATAACTCACCCTCCCTTAGCTAGATTATTTGATTCTATTTTTCGTTAGTTGAATTCTATTTTTTTCAGCTGACAGTGAAGAGCGACATTAAAACTTAAAACGAACAGAATTTATTCCGTATATGAAAGGGGCTGTTCGTTCCTCAACGTCCCACTCTTTACGCTAAAGTTGGCTCTTTGTCAGTGTTCTACTTTTTAAACAATGACAAATTTTAGCATATAAGTGTGGGACGTTGAAGAGAAGACAGTTCCTTTCATATACGGAATAATTTCTGTTCGTTTTAAATTTTAATGCAGCTCCTTACTTTCAGCTGAAAAAAACTGATTTTTTAAAATTTAATTTCTGAACGTTTTATAATTAATGTATGTTTGGGCTCACCACGCATGAATAATTAAAAAGAAATTTGTATATTAATTTTTTTTGGTTAAATGGCTTTCTCATAGTTTTGATCTGACAATAGTTATCCTCATATTTTCGGTTACTTAAAAATGCAACTAGAATTTTTTATTTTTTAAAGAAAGTTTTTATTAGTAACAAAAATACGTAACTTATGAATTAACTTACGTAGCAAACTTCGATATTTCTATATTTTTATTACGTGTATGAAAGGGTTCGTCCCCACGTCAATACCTTGCTCTTGACAATAAAGCTTGAATTTGTCCCAATTATTTAAGAATGACAAATGAATGATAAAGCCATAGAATAAATAGCTGAAATTACTAAAAATACTTTAGCATAAATAGTAAGTTATTGAGGAGGAGACGAACGCCCTTATTTACGTTGTAGAATTTTTCCGTTTTAAATTTTAATCTTGCTCATTATTTCTAGTTGAGAAAACTTTTTTTTTCTCATTGTTTTTTAAATACTGCTAGGAAATCTTTCATGCCTTCATAGAAATTCTCTTCCTCCATGATAAATTCCTCAATTGAAAGATCCTCCCATGTAAATCCCTCCCCCCAATCCATCCCACCCGCCCAACGCAAAAAACTCCCCCTGAAAATGTCTTGACGTTTCCCAGTAACCATTACAATATGTAAACAATGGTCAAAGTCTGTAACTTGCAGTCGCTCCCCTGGGAACTGCGGGGGATTAAATCGTCCCAAAAGACATAGTTATTAGGTTTTCGACTATGCTCAACAAAATGGCTATCTCAAAATTTTATCCGGTAACTTTGTGAAAAAATGAGCGTGGGAGGGGGCCTAGGGCCCATCCAATTTGTTGGTCACTTAAAAAGTGCTCTAGAACTTTTAAATTCCGTTATAATGAGCCCTCTCGTGCCATTATAGAGCCACTGGGTCGATACAATCACCCCTGGAAAAAAAATAAACACGCATCCGTGATATGTCTTTTGGCAAAAAATACAAAATTCCACATTTTCATACATAGGAGCATGAAACTTCTACAATAGGGTTCTCTGATACGCTGAATCTGATGGTGTGATTTTTGTTAAGATTCTATGACTTTCAAGAGGGTGTTTCCCTATTTTCTAAAATTCGGCAAATTTTCTCAGCCTCGTAATTTTTTATAGATAAGACGAAACTTGATGAAATTTATATACTGAAAATCAACATAAAAATAAAATCCCTTTGATGTAGCTGTTGGTATCAAAATTCTGTTCTTTAGAGTTTCGGTTACAAATGAGCCAAGTCACTCCTTACTGCAGTAGGTTACCGCAAACTGTTTGAAAACTTATTTTCGTTTTTATCCTCGCGGGCAAAAAAAATAATGGTTCCTAGCATCGATATAGAAGGGATGGGCTGCAATAAGAGCAAGTTAAATTTAAGTTGTGACATGTTGAAAATAAGATATAAATTTTCATAAAAACCAAAATGTGATTTCCTTTTAAAGAAAATTGAGACACAACAAAGCAGAGATAATGCTGCCCCTATACATGGCGAAATTACCGGTCCTTTCACGGCAGCCAGGCAAAGCAGGGGAATGTGACCATCTCCGCCCTACAAAACCATGATATGCCCTCCACAACCAAACTGGTAAAGTTGCAGGGCCTTCAAGATCTTCGCCGCCTGCGCAATAAGAAAATGGACTTGTCACCTCTTTTCTACCTCCTAAGCCCCATGGCAATGATATTACGGGCTCTTCTATACCGAACGTAATTAAAATTATTAATATTTTTCGTAAAGCTTGTTTATTGGGCTGTAAAGAACTTACCATTTTTCTAGCTAATGTATCTTCCTTTTAGTTTCCCATTAGGGCCTTCTCGATAGTTTTGAGGGGGGGTTGGAGATCCCTCGCTCTTAAGAGAGAATAAGAGAGAGAAAAAATCCCATTCTTTTTGGGTTAAAGAGTTCTGATCGATAAATAATTTTGTTGGACGGTTTGTCATAGTAATGAAGCACAAGTCTCCAATATCTTACAAGAAACTTAATCCACACCCAGTAAAATCAATAGAAATGGCGGAACGTAAGACGCTCTACTAAATACTTGCAATTTGATGGCACCTTCATACAATAGCCGGTCCTAAAACAAATGACTAAAATAATTCATTCTTTTCAGGTTAATAAAGGAACAGCTGAAAGCCCTGTCAATTAGTTCTGAAGGGTTTAAGGAGTCAGTGGTACTTAGATTAATATTCTTCTTTTTCAGCATAACAGCATACTCTTTTCAAAGCTTAAAATCATAATACTTCAAGGGAGTAAGAATTTTTATCCTTTTTCAAGGTCACGGATGATGACCCGGCTTGGATCAACCAGCTGCTGGGTGATTTCTTTTGTGATAAAGAAACACCAATGGACACCAACAAGAAAATAGCGACGAAGACCACACTGCCTTTCCATAACAAACAAATACAACGTAGAAACAATAGGGAAAGTTTTTTCAAGACAATGGAAATTATTTATGTAGATATTTCGGCCCTATGTCCAAGGGCCGTCTTCAGCACAATACAATACTATATAAATATATAAAAGAACTTACATCAAATTGTGAGAATTAAAACTGAATATAAAAACACTTATTAAAACAATTTTTTTTAAAAATATAGCCCTAGCATCCTTACTTCAGCGAAGTTCAACCAGGACTGGCGAAAAGAATGAAATGAAGAAATATAAACTCATTCAAACTAAAGAGAATAAAATGATTAGATACAATTTCTTAAAGCTAATCTTGCTTGTTTAGCAGCCTGTCTCAAAGGCCTTTTCGTAGTTGGTTCAGTACTATTATAAATTGGTTTAGTAAAATATTTTGTTAGATCATTCTTAATTAAATTTGAGTATAAAGAATTTAGTGAGTATTCCCCCAAGTCCCTGTTCAAAGAAATATTTTTATTGATTTTGAGATTAATTTCAATTGATTCTCGAACCACCTGTTTTATTCCCAAATCATTACTAATGAGTGAAGAGTTTTCAAAAAGTATCATGTGGGACGGATTATTAAAAATATGCCAACCTAGAGCAGAATCAAAGGAATTGTTGGAACCATTTGAAATTAAGGCCTTGTCTATGTCATTTTTATGCTGATGTAACCTTTTGTCTAGATTCTGATGGGTCCTGCCGACATAGTATTTTCCGCAATCACCAACAAGCCTTCAGTATGTATTTTTGAGACTCGTTAGAAAATCATAATACCTGAATTGTAAAGAACGGGCAATATACCCTCATTTAGGGATAATTTTTGGTCTTAAATTCTTAGCTCGTAATAGGTGTCTATGTCTGCGAAGGGTGCCTTTGGAGGGGGCATAAACAAAATAATTTCTGGTCATTAAACCTTTAGTTGTTAGTGTGGTCTCAACACATCCGAAGAGTCACTTTAGGACCATGTATGGAAGAATTTTTGGTTGCTAAACCTCTATTTGGAAGCGTGGATTCAATGTGTTCGAAGGGTCAAACTGCTCTCTCATGGATACAAAATGGATAATTCAAGGATACCGAATCCACCGGATACAAAATTAACAGCTTTTTTTTCGCTTTGCAAAAATGATTCTTTTGCAAAAAAACTGCTGTATACTGAAGTGCCTTCGTATTACACGTGGAATACTAAAAATAAAGTATTTGAACGTCGAAAACAGGGTAAGTCAGTCGACGGCCAACCTACCATTTTCAAAGATACCACGATAGGAAGAATCTACACCGTTCACCCCAATCAACATGAATGCTTCTTTCTACGCCTGCTTTTGGTGAATGTACCCGGTCCGACATCCTTTGAGTATTTGAGAACTGTAAACGGTACTATACATGACACTTACCGTAGTGCATGCCAAGCTCTGAATTTATTGGAGAATGACCAACACTGGGATAGCTGCATCAATGACGCGTGCGAAACGTCAACCCCAAGTCAAATTCGTGCATTGTTTGGCATCATTTTAACAAGTTCCTCTCCATCAGCTCCTACAGAGTTATGGGAAAAATATAAGTCAAAAATGTCCGAAGATATACTCCATCGAAAACAGTTAGAGACGTCAGATATGACTTTTGATTTTACATCAGAAATTTATAACTACACTTTAGTTATTATAGAAGATTTGTGCGTACGTATGGCAAACAAACCTCTTCAGGATTTGGGAATGCCTTCACCTAACCGTATCGCTGCTGTTTCGACATGTGTAGAATTGGATCGTGAACAAAGTTACAGTACGAGTGATCTATTGTCGTATGTACAAAATAACATTTCCAAGTTAACGTCGGAACAAAGACATTTATGATACGATAGACTCAATTTCAGGACGTATACAACTACCTGCTGATTTCTGTAATTTATTGACGTCCAAAAATGAATTGATTGAAAAAGTATTTCCGAATATTCTAAAAAATTATAAAAATAATAAATGGCTAAGTGAAAGAGCGATTCTCGCACCCAAAAATATAGACGTCCACGAAATCAACAATGTTGTTTTGACCAAGATTCGAGACCAGGCAGTCCTTTACAAGTCAGTCGACACAGTTTTGGAACCAAATGAAGCGGTTAATTATCCATCTGAATTTTTAAATTCCATAGATCTTTCAGGGTTTCCACCACACGTGCTACAACTAAAAATAGGCGTACCAATAATACTTTTAAGAAATATCAACCCACCAAAGCTTTGCAATGGCACGCGACTTGCCGTAAAAAAAACAATGGAAAACCTAATAGAGGCCACAATCTTGACAGGGCCTATTGAGGGTGAGGCTGTTCTTATTCCTCGCATTCCCATGATTCCAACGGATCTTCCTTTTCAATTTAAAAGATTGCAATTCCCAATTCGATTAGCATTTGCAATCACCATTAACAAAGCTCAAGGTCAATCATTAGAAAAATGTGGTATAGATCTTAATACTGATTGTTTTTCCCATGGACAATTGTACGTTGCATGTTCGAGGGTCGGTAAACCTGACAATCTATTTATATACAGCGACAATTGGACAGCGAAGAATGTTGTATATTCGCAAGTTTTACGCAGTTAATTTGTATTGTATCTATCTATCTATCTATCTATATAAAAACGAGTTGTGTGTATGCATGTTTGTTTGTTTGTAAAAAGAGCGTTTGCATATGACGTCATTATTAGTATATACGGCTTTGCATATGCACAGACAATGGGAAAGCCAAGAATGTTGTATATTCGCAATTTTTACGTAGTTTAACTCCTGCAGACGAAATGAATGCTTGCCTGAAAAATTCTAATTTATGGGCACACGTAAAAATATTAAAATTAACTACAAATATGCGTGTCCGATTGCAAAACGATGACTCTGGTCAAACATTTTCAGATCAATTGCTGGCAATTGGAAACGGAAAGCTCCCAGTAGTGGGAAAGCCAAAAATGTTGTATATTCGCAATTTTTACGTAGTTTGAAACACATATATAAATCTATCTATATTCACAGGTGGGACACAGGGACACAACTACAATGGCGCGTAACTAATATGGCACGTAACGACTTACTCGCGGGAGGGGGGCTTGGGGGGTGCGAAGCATCCCGCCAACTAGGTGTTGGTGTGGTGCGAAGCGCCTTACCAACAGCTATTAATAAATAAGCATAACGGTACCACCATGGAAGTAGATAACCAGTGGTCTGTTCCATATTCACCTTTATTATCAAAAACATTTAATGCACACATAAACGTTGAATAATGTAACTCCGTAAAGGCAATCAAATACATATGTAAATAAGTCAACAAAGGCACTAACATGGCAGTTTTTGGCTTGCAGTCCGAAATCAGTGATATCGGTGAAATCGTATAATATCAGGCTGGAAGATAAATAAGCAGTAATGAAGCTGTTTGGCGAATTCTTTCATTTTCGATACATGAACGAAGTCCAGCTGTTGTTCACTTAGCGGTACATTTACAAAATGGTCAACGTGTTTATTTTTCGGAATCCAACGCGCAACAAAGACCCCTGAATCCACCAGATACAACGTTAACTGCTTTCTTTTCGTTATGTCAAAATGATTCTTTTGCAAAAAAAACTGCTGTATACTGAAGTGCCTTTGTATTACACGTGGAATGCTAAAAATAAATCATTATTTAAATAACAACCGGGACACTCAATGAAAAATTACAGACCGGGACACAAATGACGACCGGGACACCGGGACACAAAGAATATAAATGACGACCAGGACACAGGGACACAACTACAACTGGGACGCCGGGGGCATAGGGGATATATAAATGACGACGGGGACACAGGGAATATTCGATTAGCAATCACCATCAACAAAACTCAAGGGCAATCATTAGAAAAATGCGGTATAGATCTGAATCTGGATGGTTTTTCCCATGGACAATTATATGTTGCATGTTCAAGAGTCGGTAAACCTGACAATCTATTTATATGCACAGACAAAGGGACAGCGAAGAATGTTGTATATTCATAAGTTTCACGTAGTTAAAAACATACATATATCTATCTATATTCACAGGTTGGACACAGGGACACAACTACAATGGCGCGTAACTAATATGGCGCATAACGACTTACGCGCGGGGGGCTAGGGGTGGGGGGTGGGGTGGGGGGTTTGGGGCGCGAAGCACCCCCACCAACTAGGTGTTAGTTGGGGGGGGGGGGGGTTACCAACAGCTATAAATAGATAAGCATAACGGTACCACCATCGAAGTACATAACCAGTGGGTTGTTCCATATTCACCTTATTATCAAAAACATTTAATGCACACATAAACGTTGAATACTGTAACTCCGTAAAGGCAATCAAATACATATATAAATACGTCAACAAAGGCAGCGACATGGCAGTTTCTGGCTTGCAGTTCGAAATCAGTGATATCGCTGAAATCGTACAATATCACGCTGGAAGATAATGAGCAGCAATGAAGCTGTTTGGCGAATTCTTTCATTTCCGATACATGAACGAAGTCCAGCTGTTATTCACTTAGCGGTACATTTACAGAATGGTCAACGTGTTTATTTTTGGAATCCAACATGCAACAAAGAGCCCTGAATCCAACGGATACAACATTAACTGCTTTCTTTTCGTTATGTCAAAATGATTTTTTTGCAAAAAAACTGCTGTATACTAAAGTACCTTTGTATTACATGTGGGATGCTAAAAATAAATCATTATATAAATGACGACCGGGACCCTCAAAGAGAAATTACAGACCGGGACAAAGGGAATATAAATGACGACCAGGACACAGGGACACAACTACAACGGGGACGCCGGGGGGGGGCACAGGGGGGATATATAAATGACGATGGAGACACAGGGAATATTCGATTAGCAATCACCATCAACAAAGCTCAAGGGCAGTCATTAAAAAAATGCGGTACAGATCTGAATCCGGATTGTTTTTCCCATTGACGATTATATGTTGCATGTTCAAGAGTCGGTAAACCTGACAATCTATTTATATACACAGACAATGGGACAGCTGGGGACAGACATGGAGAATGTTGTATATTCACAAGTTTTACGTAATTAAAAACATATATATATATATATATATATATATATATATATATATATATATATATATATATATATATATATATATAAATGGGCTGGCATTCCCCCCCCATGGGAATTCCCACAATTTGCTTGTACAAATCACCCCCAAATCTTATATAAGTATTGTATAAAACAAATTCCAATAACTCAAAAATCATATCCAAGCTGTAACATCTCAAGTTAACTGTAGTATTAAAGCAATTTGTCCATATAGCTTTTTTATTATAAATGTCTATTTTTAAGAACCTTTTACTAGATAAGAGGAAAGATTTCTTGATAACAGTTTTTAAATTATCAAACACTACATTAAGTGATAAATTAGTATACATTGTCGCAAAATCGAAAGACTCAATTCTTTTAGCTGAAACCATTGTTAAAGAATCTATCACCTGCAGTGAATTATTAACACTCCAATATGGATTAAAATTCGAAAATTTTTTAATACCAGAACAATAGGTTTTAAGTTTATTTACAATTTCCTTTAAAATTAAAGAAAGGTCAGTAGCAGCAATGCGGGTTGGACATTTAGCTGCTCCAGCAATAAACCGTGGTTTAGGGGGATTCTTATGAAATTTTACAGTCCAATATAGGAAAGGGAACTTTTTATCATTGTCATTTATTTTAATATTAAAATTTTTAAAAAGTATTTCTTCAGTCTTTTCAATTAAATTCTCATCCTCTATATTTACCTTTTCGTAAACATTAGTTGTGCATAACTCCCTTTTTAAGATATCACAATACAGCTTCTGACAAATTATGGCAAAATTATTATTAGCTTTATCCACTGGCACAATTACAAATTCATTCTTTAGATTAGCAATTGCTTGTTTAATCTTCGCATTAAAAAATAATGATTTAGTGTTACTATTTTTTAAGTTAGAATATATTTTATTTCTTATTCTACTAATAATTAAATTCTTTCAACTTTGAAAACTCTTTTTATTTTTATTCTCTTTCTTACACCACTTATAAATAAATAAATCAAAATCATTTTCCAAGCCATCAAGAACACTCGATGGTTTCAGATGATGAGAAAGACGGAAATTAGCCCCTTTATTCATTATAATTTGAAGATCATCTTGCTTTATTATTGACAAGTCCCCTGTTATAACATGTTTGTAAGTAGGATTTACAAATGGGCCAAGCTGCTTACAATTACAACTCATCCATACAATCACATAGGTCAAACAGCATAGCCATACACAATCAACCATAAAGAATAATCCATGGACAGGCAGTCATATCGTCAATAAGTATAAGTCGTCATTTACCAAACAATAGAAAAAATAATACAGACAAATAATTCAGAGGCAACAACCCAACACAAGGGCTCATCAGGAGAATACACTGGCCTATATAGGGTTTCGCCACTTTAATATATATATATATATATATATATATATATATATATATATATATATATATATATATATATATATATATATATATATATATATATATATATATATATATATATATATATATATGTATATATATATATATATATATATATATATATATATGTTTTTATATACCTTTTTATATACATTTTATGCAAATAAAAATGTAGTGTATGTCTGTGACACTATCTTCAGTCTGTCCGTCTGTTAAACTATCTTCTATAAAAAAAAGAAGAAGAAAAAATAAAAATAAATAAAAAAACTAAAATAAAACTAAAAAGAGGGAAAATAACGAAATATAAACTTTAACAAAAAATTAAAAAGTAACATAAAACTAAAAGAAAATTAAAAAAAGGAAAAAAAAACTAAAAACAGAAACTAAAACAGAAAAAACTAAAAAATTAAAAATAAAAACTAAAAAAGAAAAAAATTAAAAAAAGAAGAAACTAAAAACGAAAAAAAAACAAATAAAAAAATAAAGAAAGAAAAATCTCAAAAAGAAAAACCTAAAAAAAGAAAAACTAAAAAAAAGAAAAAAGACAAAAACTAAAGAAAAAGAAAAAGAAAAAAACTAAAAAAAAGAACAAACTAAAAAAAAAAGAAAAACTGAAAAAAAGAAAAAACTAAGGACAATGGCAATAATTTAAAAAAAAAAACAGGTTTCAGTTCTTTTCCATTTCCTCTTCCACTCTCTATTAATCAAGTAAATAATACAGTCTGTATTAACACTTACCGCAGTACATTGGCTTTGATTCTCTCTTTCGAATTCGAAGGATGTGAGTTCAAGTCACTTTGCTTGAATCATTATTTGGAATCATATGACCTTGGACTTTACAACAGAAATTTATAACTGAACTTTAGTTATGTTTGAAGACCTAGTGTAGTAGACCTTGTGCCTGAATCGTATCTTGAGCAAAGTAAAAAACTCTTAACCTATCTCATTGAAAATGAACACGTGCAAAGTGACGAAAAAAAATGAAGTTCTAATCCATGGCAAGAGTTACAATCTAATTGATTTTGGTATCAGATTTAGTTGCAAATTGTAAAAAGTCATTTGTACAAAATTTTGAAGTCATTAAATTTTCCAAAAAGTCTTATTTGGAATAAACATACTTTAAAAGGATTAAGAAAATATGGTAAAAATATCAGAACATGTTTTTAATCGTTTTCGGAGAGCAGACCAAATGAGGGTGATAATTTCAAGCTATCAAACGAAGGCATCTCTATATCAGTGCATCACATATTAGTGTGTCAAACGGTAGTAGATGCTTCACACCTCATTTATATTCAAAATGGCTCAAGTTTTGAAAAGTGTTTATGAAAATAGAGATGAAGCAGGAAGTTCAAGTTCCCCCACCACACTTACTCCAGTCGCTGGAGTTGAGAAGAAGGTAGGGACAGAGTATTTACAGAATGACCTGAGCTACACTCTTGATCGAAATCATAGATCAAAATCAAAATCCTATTGCATAAGTTAAAAGCAGATGTTTTTACTCTGGACGAGATTCAAAGACGTAACAATACACCCTACAGGCATATTTTACTTACAATCAGTGTTTTTAGTCGCTGTGTATATGCCGCTCCATAGCATTCAAAGAGTGCGATAAAGTGACTAAGCCCCTTGAATCTATCTTTGAACAAAATTCTGATAGAAAAACTCAAACAGATCGGGGTAGCGAATTTGTTAATCGACATGTAAAAAAAAGGTTTATTGAAATATAATACAATACTCTATCATAGCCATAGTCAAAGAAAAGCGGCATCGGTTGAACGTTTGATAAGAACCATTCGACTTTTATTCTCGGGATATTGCAAAATGCAAAACACTGCTGCTTTTTTGTCTGCTTTTTTGTCATTCGTGCTTCATTAAAAACAAATTTTATCAAAAATATTTTCTTTTCGATATCTTAAAGCATTGAAAATGAATATAACATTAAAGCAAAATAAAATCTTGAGCTGAAGGATCTTTCAACATTAATATCATTGTACTTCAAATAATCAATTTGGTTATGTTTATAGTTTCCAAGACTGCTCAAGACACATATATTTTTCAGTAAAGCGCCAATGACACGGTAGGTTTTCGACTTTTACAGTGAGAGAGGGAGGCGATACCCAAACTCTTGTGTGTAGTGACTTCTGTTCGTTTCAAGCCTGATTTACATATTTAACTTACGTTCGCTTGTTTTAAGATTTACTTATTTATTTATATTACTATCTATTGTATGTTTGTTTGCATTGGTTGTCCATTTAATTTCTGTTCGTTTTCGGTTTCATTCATACTTCGTAAGCAAAAATCCTTTTTTCGTTTCAAGGTTGATTTACATATTCAATTTATGCATTATTCACTTTAAGATTTATTTATTTATTTATTTATTGCTTGTCGTACGTTTTTTCTATGATTTTTTATTTAATTTATGTTGGTTTTGAATAACATTTTTTCCTTAAAAGTAATTTCTGGTCGTTTTGGGCTTCATTTAATTCTCAAATGTAATGTCTGGTCATTTTGAGTTTGAATTTAAACAGGTATTTGTATCTGATGATCTTAAACTCAAAACGGCCTTTACTTTTCTTTGAAAAACGTTCTTTTCGGAAAGTTTCGTTTTGACTAATCATTATTTAAGCTCAAACCAATGTCCATATACTCGTCTTGGAGAACCTAAAAAGATGAAGAGCCTCATTGGAATGCGAAGGAAAGGCTCAGTAAACCATCCGTAAACGTAACTAACGAGAGATCAACTCCTTTGAAGAAAAATGTACAGCTCAAATTACTCTGAGCACCTGTGAAATAATTATGAAACAAAACTGAAGAAGTCAAAGCTCCTTGGCGTACACCTTTCAGAATCGGAACTGACTACCATCTTTAATTCCAGCTTTCAGATTTCTTTAAAAATAATTTAAACAAGTAATTATCGCAGCATCAGTATCTCCAAAAAGAGCCTCAAGCAAAACATGAGGAAATATACACGAATCAAGAGCTCTCACAACATCGAATACACACAAGACCGAGAAATCACTTCTGTCTTCAATGTCCTTCAGCAAAATTATAAGCAGAAAAAGAGCATGGTCTCTACCTAAGTTGCACTAGAACCCAAACTGGCGAGTATAGGTTGAACATTTTCCCTCGATGTCTCGATGTTCCTCGATATCAAAAATGACTCAAAGAACTTGAAAGTAGTATACGAGACGGTAATGGAGATAAAAATTGCACAGAGAAGCGTCTTTTTTATCCTTTTTAAGGATGGAAGTTATCTGTCCAAAACAAAATTATATAGGGACTATAGCACGGACAAGAATCATATGAAACAATACTGCTAAATCATGCTCGATTAAAGGACTTGTAAGTTGCAGGTACCTTATAGAAATAAAATCAAAACAAGAGGAAGACTTTTTCTTTTATTTCAGAATCAAAGAGTGAGCAGCGCTTGACAACACAAACAGGCAAGATTTCATCTTATCTGAAAAAATAAGGTCAAGCTGCTTTTCACACTGAGCTCACTCACCGAATATTCAACCCACTTTTTTTCAGGCACACTAGTACTTTGGGCTTTGGTAGGTTTGGTTTGCTTCCAGAGTTTGGAGGGGTCTTAATCAATACAGACCACATTTTTCTGGATCCACATTAATTCTTGGTTTTTCAGTTACTTGTTGAATTTCCGTTTCACATAGAAACTCAGGTAACTTACTAAGCCATCTTGCGGGTGACCATAATTGTTCCAAACCAAAAGCATAACTTGGCCGAATTACATGCATTTACCAGAACTCTTATTTTTATTATCAATCTTTGATCTGAGACTTTATACGAACACGTCGAAGAGGAAAAGTGATTTTTTCAGCAATTATCAGTTCGTACTTTATTTGTGCCAAATACGATGTGAGCTCAGTTGAATATTCTTTTCACTTTGTGGCAGCACAGCACGATCGCATAAAACATCGAACGGCACTTTGATTTTCTTCAGCATCTCGTCACAGACTTTCTAGGCATGAAAAACAATTCGATTCTTTATTTACACCCACAGGTGGAGAGGAGTAAAAGCAAGCAGAGATAGTAAGGTAGTCTGAATAGAATCCTTCTTTTACAACTTTGACTTTATGACTGCCGAACAAAGCAAGAGCATAGTTTATATTAAAAGTTGAGGAAAGCGGCCCAATGTATGAAAAGTTGTCACTTTTAGGCAATAGACAATAGTCCAGAGGAATGCATCCCCAAAAGAGTTCTGACCAGGGAGACATCAAGTTAGTTATATTTATGTTAAAATCTCCGCTTATGATAAAACATCGAGTGGCAACTTTTTTCAGAAACTTGCCTGGAAGCTTGCAGGTCGACACAAACCGTGACTAAGGCTGTTTGTTGTTGTAATTTGTAGTCAGAGATTCAAGAATTAGAAAGAATAGGGGTTCGATCGATAACTTTTCCATTAATTTGGATGTCATTTTGACTTGAATGCCCCATTGAATCGAATGTCCCATTTCTATTAATTTGAACGTCATTTGTATGTCAGTTGAATCTCATTTTCAACCAGATCTAATTTTCATCAGAGCCTATTCAATAGGGCATTTGAAACTGTAACACGGATGACTGTCAGATTAACAAAGAGCATATTAACAGTTTAGAGCTTCCGTGACCTATTTTTGCCACATGCAGAACAACAGATTTCGCTTATGCATGTACTTGAAATATGTCCTTGAGGTTGACACTTATAACATTCAAGGGGTAGAAACAAATTCTTGAATAAGGAATCGCTCAAAACAGTTACTAATGGAAACTTCATTGCTTGTTATAAATCCTCTTTTGTTTCAAATTTCAATCTGAAAGATCTATTAAAACAGCTCTACTATGCTTCACTAAAATTTTGTAAAAAAAATGGCGTCATCAGAGGTCGGACTGTTTGGTACACGTTTAATTATTCTAAAGTGAAAAAAATCTTTTAAACTGTTCTAAGTGCTACGAAGCGTACTTTCTATCGCATGAGCATTATATTTGGATGCAGTGATAACTTTTCAGTTACCTTGGATACACTTTACCTTAACAGTTTTTGAGCTGGCATCACCAAATGCTTGTTCTAGAAAGTCTTTCCTTGATTTCGGTTTGGCTAGGTTACATGGTAAATTTTTGACAACCGCGTTATAGGATGGTTTGGAGATATTTTCAACAAGGATTTCAGTAGTTACAAATTAACTTTTCGAGAAGTTTTGTTCCATCAATATGTATCGGATTAACGACGCTTCTTGACTACTAAGGTCCCTGCGTCGGCCCTGCAGTGCATTCCTGCAGCATGGTTCGATCTTTGGGTCCCGTATTACCAAGCTAAGGTCAAACCGTTCCATCAATATGTTTAGTTTGTTACACATTTTCGTAATCTTGCGCGCAATAATAACTGTACTTTCACCAAGAATCAAAGGGACTTCATCTGGAAGAAAAATAGGGAAAGTAGGTGAAAAATTTGTATCGTCATCACAAGTCTATAATTTCCAAAACATTGTTACTCATAGACACCTTTGTACACATTCAAGCAAGACAGTTTGCTTCTGTCCACATTATCTCTTTGGCTTTCATAATGTCCTTCCTTTGGAAAAACTGACCTGCTTCCTTCGTGACTTCATCATAGCTTTTAACAATTCTCACAACACGTGACAAAAGTTTAATACGAGATTCCAAACAAGCCTACCGGTCAACATAAATATGCAAGAACGTCTACCATGCAAGTCCGAAGTCATAGTCCGTATTTCACAGCGTGGGTGTTTTATCGATGAGTAATATTTCAAGGTCACTTGTTTATAGATCAAGTCTGTCCAGGAGCAAGGGAAGCGTAGGACCCACTCACCTATTCCCTGCAATTTAAGGGTAACTAGATACCAGCAGGTACATACGGCCCTTGCGGTGGGTTCCTCTCCTCTTCCACTTGCTGCCTGCGGAGCCTGCAGAGTACCACTAATTCACCTTAATTGGTCTCTCAAACCCGACACACCTTAAGAATTTGGAATATGTATAGCGTCGTAGAATTACAAATATATAATAAAAAGATAATAAAAAGATATAATAAAAAGATAAAAAAAGATAACAATCATAAATTATTCTTTATACGAGGGGGATATACGACCACCCCTTCCGTATGAAGTGCCTAGGGGGAAAAAATAAATGATATCAATACATTGAACCCTTGTGGCTCTTTACTAGAGGCAACACTATAGGATTCCCTCTGGCTTGAGCTGATGAGTAGAACTTTTAATTTGCCTTCTAATGAACATCAGGATATATCCAGGGAGAATATGGGGAAAGGCAATTTACTCAGGGAGGAAGGATTTTCCTAGGGTGAATTTTCTGCAGGGTGGAATCTTTCGGGGGTATTTTTTCTCGAAAATGAATCCATATTATTTTTTGAAAGTTGGTAACATAGGATTTTCTGGCCTAAAAAATAAAAATCTACATAGGCCAAGAGTTAGAGATGATTCGTTAAGTCATAATATTTGAAAAAAAAATATTTAGATGGCGCTATATTTAGGAGCATACTTCAAGACCGTAAATGCGTCACTTTTGCCCAAGAAATGGTTTTACTGTTTTTAGTGTCTGTACTGCAGGCAAATTAACATAACAAACAAAGCTAAGTATAAAAAAACAAGTGTAATGAGTGTATTTACAAACGACATTTTAACAGTTTCATAATAGCTAGAGGGCAAAACTGTAAGTTCACAATTGCTTAAAAATAACAAACTGGACCATTGAATCAACACATATCCAATCAACTAGGGCGAAGGGCATTAAACATATCTGAAATAAGGAAAAACAAAAATGAAGAATAGAGAAACTGGCGGTTAAAATACTGACTAGAACGACATTCACACCGATTCTTCCGAGCAGCTAAGGTAAACAGCATTGAAAAAAATGTCTAAAGAAGTGATAAGCGAAAAAACAAAACAAAAGAATTAGTGCGGGATTGAAAAATAAGAGGCATTGAAAATTATAACAAGGTGGTCATGACCAAGGTGAAGTACAAGAAAATACACGGTTACAAGACATGCCACAACAGGGATCAGAACGAATCAAAATACAAATGAAGAACAAACAAATAAAGATGGAGTAAACCACATAAACGTCAATTAAAAGTAATTGAAATTCTTCAGGTTTGTATGTATTCACTGTTGAATCTACCATTTTTCCGAGGAAAAAGTTGCCAACTAAGGTACTTCATTTGGAAGTTGCTGCTTGCTTGATTGAATTAAATTACCACCATAAAAAAAAATTCCAAGCGAATTGGCATGGCCTTTTATAGGATGTCACTTTCTTTCTAAAGAGTTCAACAGACAAATCCGAAACTTGAAGTAATGATTTGTTTTAGCTTCATTCAACAGCAGCAATGGTGGAACTGTCAATAGTCGTAATACTTTCAGTTTCAAATAAGCTGGAAAATTTATCATCCAATCAATTAAGCTGCAAATCCATCACAAACTCTAAAAGGCCATTTTGAAACATATTCATAAAGCCAAATTACTTTTTAGACCTTATAAAGCCATTGAAAAACACCTTGCATATCCTTTAAAGTATGGGATCTCTCGTAACGGAATGGATTGCTTGAAAGAAAAATTGCAAATTACAAGTAACTATGCCAAAAGCTACAAGAAAACGCGACAAGCAGAGGAAGATGTAAATCAACACGGTGATTCACTTGGACAACAGTCTCGGTTAGAAAACATGCGACAATGAGGATCAGTATTTAAATGCCTATCATCAAAACCCTAAGCCCTAAAGGCGATGCCATCATCAAAAACAACCTCAAATACCTCCCTTCGAACTAATAAGATTGCGATTCAATATTCTATGACAGAAACTCTAGTTCTTGCTAAGGCCTTTCACGAGTTTTCAAGCTTTGATACATATGAAAAAGAAGTCAATGAGTTTCCTTATTGCTCAAGTTCCGTCCGCAACCACGTCAACTAGTTTGCTCTAAAAGCCTGATGGGCTCTATATCACCATGTAACCAAAATATCCAGTCCAAAGATGATAACTAATGTTACCCTCAAGCACTGTAGTGCCAAACTAGCTGACTATTTGGTCCTTAAAATGTTGTTATCCTTAAAATAGTATAAAAGCTCAGCCCAAAATTCCTGTTCCAAAGCCAGAAAATAAACCTACTCAAATAGATTGATAAGCTTCCTCGTTTGTTCTAGTAAGCGCCATTTTCTGATTAACAACAAGCAGTATCAAGTCCACCGAAAATGTTTGGTATTTGACAGCTTGAATAAGCAGCAGCAGTAGTGAGTTGGACATCTGACCCATGGGTACCTTAGGGTTGTGTCTTTTGACATTACAAAACATTCTGATCGAGCAGTACCCAGTATCGCTTTTGGGTTGGACTTCTGACCTAAGTCTATGACATTGAGGTGAAGTATTTCGAGATTCTAAAACATTTTGATAGAGTTATGAGACTCTTGAAAAAACACCAATTGCATGGAATTTCTAGTCGTCTACTTAAGGTTCTTTTGTCCTTTGGGTAGCATGTATAGACCCATACGTTACTTGGTAACATATTCCAAATTTTTTTTTCAAAATAAATCAAGATCTGCAATCATATGACACCCAACATTTTAATGACATCGTCCAAGAAGCACCCTCAACAAAAAGAGCTTCTTTTTAATTAAATTTTTTGCGCCAAATATTTGGTATCTACTACCATTAGATATCCAGAATTCGAATAATCTTACTTCGTTCAAGCGAGCAGCAAAAGGTCACTACAAGAAAATGGTTGTTCAATTCATTTAGACCCCCCCCCCCCTCGTTTTTCTAGTTACTTGTCTCCATAATTTCCCCAATTTTTTCATTTAAGTTGCAATTTAGGTTATTTTTTCCTTTCCTTTGTTCAAGTGTTCAGTTGGTTTATTCCGTTTGTTGTTTGCTGTTTAATTAATATTAGTTATTTCCCTGCCCTAGCCAAGCACCCATTCAAGCTTTCCTGGCAGGAATGTCATATTTCGTAGTTTTTTGCGTTTAAATAAATAAATAGGAAATGTCAATGTCAATGTATCTATATAAACAACAAAGGGGAACATCTGATTACCCCTCAATACCACTTTGCTGGTGACAAAGGGTACCACGCAGAGTTCCATCTACAAAATGACTCTGTAAAAGCTTAACAGTACCTATGATTGAATCTCCAGAAAAAAATATAGTATGATGCCTGGATGGTTAGTTCCAATCCATGAAAGATTAAGCGGTTACCAGTCACTTTTAAAAGGCCTTGCGTCAACATCTTGTCTTTATCTTCAAGGCTAAAGGTATAAAGATGGTTGAAAAACTCTCTTTTGAATTCCTATCCCGTCATACCTCCCTTGGGGCGCACCTTTCGAGCACCTTTCTTTTGCTAGGAGAAATTTATAAATACAAAACTTCAAAATTGATATAATTAGTAGTATTTAAAAAGAAGAATTCAGAAGATACGTTTAGTTCCTCGAACGATTCTATCATTTTGGCTTTACTTAATGGTCTTATTGCATATAATCTTTAAGTTACACTTCTAGACTTGGCTCTCATTAGCATTATCCCCCCCCCAAATGGCAATTTAATCTCATCTCAGGTCTCATGACCTCGTTTATTCTGACGTTCTTTTTTTATTTTGACTCTTAAATTTTTGCTTCAAATGATAGGATAGAAAAGGAAAGAAAGAAAAAATATAACTCACGTGTCTTCCATATAAGGCATACTTCCTCTGAGGCACACAATTATTAGACTGTTTTTCCACCAATCTACTCTCTATTTTGAGTAGATAAAGAAATACAGATAATACAAATAGTGTTAATAGGAAATATTTTGAGATTCTTAAAAGCATGGAATGGCCAAACATTGTAGCACACCCTTCTATAAAAAAAATAGAAGTTAAGAGACATAAATTAAGTCAAAACTGAATTAAAAAAAAGGCAAAGAAACAAAAATAAAAGTTTTTCTTTAAAGTAATAAAAAAATTTAGAGGAGGCTGAAGATACAATAGTCTACATTTGTCTTCAGTTACCTTAACCATTAATATAAATGTAACCTATCAATTTTTCTGTGTTCATCTGAAAAATTATTAAAATCCAACAAAAAAATTGATTTACAATCTATATGTAGGGAAAGAAAAATGTTATTTTTGGATTAATAATGAGGATTAAGAATAATTGCAAGTTTTTAGCAATATTCTCTGGATGTACTGAGCATATTTTAACAAACGTGCTGGCCCTTAAAACTCATAAATTGGATGTTATGATTTCTATGTGAAAACTTCTTCAAAATTTTTGATCAATTTGAACAGTTTATTTGCTACGCTGGGTTAAATATTTACTCACTTAGCTTTAACAGTGAGGCAAAATTTGAAAGAAATGCAGTTGTCATTACTAGATCATGCTGAGTGTAAAATGCATGAAATTTCTCAAACAGTTAATGGTAACCAACTGTAGTAAGGAGCTAGTAACTGAAACTCTAAAATATGAATTTTTCATACCAATAGATGCATCATAAGAATCAGATTTGTATTCTGATTTTAATTACATAAGTTTTATCAAGTTCAGTCTAACCAATCAAAAGTTACAAGTCTAAGAAAATTTACCTTATTTTCGAAAAAAGGGAAAAACACCCCCTAAACTTAGTCCTTTACTGTAGATGTTTTAAGCTCCTATCTGCAAAAATGTGGAATTGTGCATTTTTTGCCAGAGGAAAGATCACAGATACGTATTTTTTTCCAGGGGCGATCGTATCGACCCATTAGTCCTAGAATGTCGCGATAGGGCTCATTCTAACAAAAAGTCATTGGATCAAAATTTTGAGATAGCCAGTTTGTTCAGCATAGTCGAAAAATCTATTAACTATGTCTTTGAGGATGACATAACCCCCAGAGTCCCAGGGGAGGGGCTACCACTCATGAGCTTCCCCCATTGTTCACATGTAGTGTTAATTATTAGGAAATATACATACATTATCAGTTGGGGGGATTCATGGGAGGGGGTTACGTGGGAGGACCATTTCATGGAGGAATTCATGATGGGGGAAGAGAATTTTGATGAAGGGGACGCTGGATTTGCCAGTATTATTTCAAAACAATGAAAAATTCAAAAGTTTTGTATACATATATGGTGTACAAATTCAAAATGAATCCTACCCTTTGTCAAAAACTTAGTTTCTACATAAATTAGCCATTAACCACTTAAGTGGTGGCAATTTGAGAAACAAAGCATGCAGATTATTGTGAGAGTATAAGGACATCTTCTCAATACCTGAGAATGATATTGGATTAATACACATTTACAATCACAAAATTCAAACATCAGCATCCCCACGCACAAAAATATAACACAGAACTCCTGATAAGTATTAAAATTGGTTAAATAACAAAACTAAGGAACTCGAGCAAAATGAAATTATTAGGCCAGCTATAAGTCCCTATTTGGTCCCATTGATATTAGATACAAAGAGAACTAATGACTTGAGAATAATAATTGACTATAGAGCAAGCAGGTATTTAGAAATAGGCCTCAAATGAATGGAATTTTAGATTTAAGTTCAAGCAAAAACTAAATCTTTACCATTATTGATCTAACATGAGGTTACTACCAAGTCAAAATTGCAGAGGAGGACCTATATAAAACTACATTTTTGACGATTCTGAATACAGGAGTTATAAATACCTCCAAGTTCTGTTTGAACTTAAAACAAGTTCTAGCACCTTATTTAGACCCCTACTTCATTTATTAAGAATTGTGTGGTGTAATTTATTTCATTTGTGAAATTATTTGCATGAGGCCAAAATGCTGAGAATCACTTAAAAATATTGCCCAAAATATTCAATAGGTTTAGAAAGGCAAATTTAAAATGCAGACCAGAGAACATTGAGATTTTGCAACCTAAATAAAATTTGTAGTTGTAGTGGTGATGCAAGGCAAAATCTCCCTGACCTTGACAAAGTAAAGGGCGTCATAATATCAAAACCCTAAAACAACCAAGGGGAAATCTTGGATTAACTGGTTACTGCCGTGAAATTATAAAAAAAATAATACGCTCAAATAGCAGAAGCATAAAAAAATATGATTGTATGAAGCACAAAATTCTTAAAAATATCTAAGGACTATGCTTATTTCCAAACCAATATTGTCCTTACCTGATTTTCTGAAATAGCAATTTATAGTAACCATTGACGGCGTAAACTTGAGGAATTGACGCCATATTATCCCAAATAATATATAGCATGGAAAGGGTTATTGCTTAATCAGTTTGTGCTCTGACCGAAGGCAAAAGCTACTATTTGGGAAGCCAAGTCAAATTATTGTTCATAATTCATAACTCAGGCAAATTTAGACATTAACTAATGGGTCAAAGATTCATTCTCAGATCAGATCACAAAAGCCTTCAGTATCTAAAAAGCTTTAAGAAAAACAACTGCATTACTAGCAAGGTGGCTCCTAATGTTACAAGATTTTGACTAAATAAAGAACTGTTATTAACTAATTGTAAGTAAAGACCTGTAAAAGGTAACAACAAGCAAAGACTCAGTAGTGGTGCAATTATTAAAAGGGAATTTCAGCTACAAAGTAGGTGGAACAGTTTCCTAAAATCTAAACTCGAAGATAAGGGGAAGATGCTCCCAGGCAGAATGGCCTATAAATGGCTTTACTGCACCAGCCCAACTACTTATGAGCCTACATCTATGCTCAATCACACCTTGTACAGAAAAACATTTACACAAGAAGATCGTCTCTATTATCAAGTTGACTATGTACAAAAGAGAAAAGGGGATCAATCAAGAAAAAATATCCAACTTGACAAACATGTAAAGCCTTTGGACAATCCTTGCATGGTGCTCCTTAAATACAAAAATTCACCAATAGATGCCTATGCTTCACCAACACAATTGCTTATGAGCCTCCAGCTATGTTCAATCAACCCTTGTATAGAAAAGAGGCTACAGAAGCCGATTGTCCTTATCATCAAGTATATAAAGAGAAAAAAGGTTCAACTAAGATAAAAAGTCCAATTTGCCTAACATGCAAAGACTTGCAACAAGCCCCATTCAGGAAATGAGGTTGATTACCAGAAAGAATCAGAAAGCCAGAGGAGCACAGGCAGGGTGCTTCACCAGGAGATCACCCCAGATCATTCCAGTAAGAAACTAAATCTGGAACAATCCAAAGAGAAATAAGAAACACATCTCTGACCCCTGAACACAGCACAGACCGCCAAATATGATACATACTATGCAATTACTGAACCTGAGGTTGACTAAGCAGCTCCTCATATGTGAGGATTCCATTTATTCCATCACTTAGCAATCCCTCTACTTTGCTTAGCATCACTTTCATACTATAAAGATTTTTAAGGTCATCCAAAAGCAGTACCCTCTATTGGGAGAAGGAGTTGACATTTTAAAATACCTTCTTAGGCCATACTTTAGCTGGTAGATCCATCCCTGAAAGTTTCATTTTCTTAGCCTAGCCTTTTTTGATGGTATCAAAAAGCAGTTTATCTACAATTTCAACAGGGGTACTCTGGGTAATGCTCATATTAACAGATTATTAAGATAGCTAAGAAACAAACTTACCTCTAAAATCCAAATTCTATACTGAATTCAAATTTAACATTCATTTGCATTGAAAATGAACTTTACACCCACCAACATATATACTGATTCAGGGTACATTTTTGCACATTAGGTGGGGGAGGATAAAGTTAAAACTTGCCTCCACGGTAAAAATTGCATCCTGAATCCAAATTTAGCATTCATTTGCATGGGAAATGAGAATTAGCCCAACCTCTATAATAAAAAACATATACCCTAAACTGGTGTACATATATAAGTCTTCATATACATAAGTGAACCTTACAAAATAGATCTTGTGCTTGAATTACATAAAAAAAAAATAGTTTTATTAACTGAAAGTAAGGAGTGACATTAAAATTTAAAACAAACACAAAATACTCCATATATGAAATGGGTTTTCCCCTTTGCAATCCCTCGTTCTTTATGCTAAAGCCTTTGATTGTTTTAAAAAGCAAAATTGTGGCAAAGAGTCAAACTTTAGCATAAAGAGCGAGGGATTGCAGAGGGAAAACCCATTTCATATACAGAGTAATTTCTGTTCGTTTTAAGTTTTAATGTCGCTCCTTACTTTCAGTTAAAAAAACTAGTTTTTTTTCTGTAATTTCTGAACGTTTTTGAATTAATGCATGTTTGATTTTGACTCTCCACACATAAATTATTAAAATGAAATTTGCATATTAATTCCTTTTTTGGCTAAATGGCTTTCTCTTAGTTTTGATCAGATGATTTTGAGAAATAAGGGATGGGGAAGGAGGTCTAGTTGCCATGCAATTTTTTTCGGTTACATAAAAAGGCAACTATAAATTTTAATTTTTAAAGAATTTTTTTATTAGTAAAAAATATATGTAACTTAAGAATTAACTTACATAACAAACTTTTATATTCTTTAATTTTTATTATGTATATGAGGGGGTTTGTACCCTCGTTCTTTACACTAAATCGCAAGTTTTGTCCCAATTCTTTAAGAATGACCCCTGAATCAGAAAGGCCATAGAATAAATAGTTGAAATTACTAAAAATACTATAGCATAAAGAGCAAGGTATTTATCTCCTCCTAAATACCTCACTCTTTATGCTAAAGTATTTTTAGAACCCCTCATATGCGTAGTAATCTCTGTTCGTTTTAAGTTTCAATGCTACTCTTTACTTTCAATTGAAAAACTTTTCCATGTTTATTTTTTCATTGTTTTTTTATAGTAATTTTAGAAACTTCTGCGCCCTTTTCATTGAATTTCTGTTCTCTCATGACATATTTCTCCAAGGAAAGATCCTCCCACATAGCCCCCTCCCCTCAACCCCACCCCCAAAACCAAAAAAATCCCCTGAAAACGACTGTACACTTGCCAATAACCATTATTATATGTAAACACTGGTCAAAGTTTGTAACTTGCAGCCCCTCCCCCAGGGACTGTGGGGGAGTAAGTCATTCCCAAAGGCATAGTTATTATGGTTTTTGACTATGCGGAACAAAATGGCTTTCTCAAAATTTTGATCTGTTGACTTTGGAGAAAAAATGAGTGTGGGAGGGGGCGTAGGTGCCCTCCAATTTTTTTGGTCACTTAAAAAGGGCACTAGAACTTTTCATTTCCGTTAGAATGAGCCCTCTTGCGACATTCTAGGACCACTTGGTCAATACAATGACCCCTGGGAAAAAAAAAACAACAAACAAACAAATAAACATGCACCCATGATTTGTCTTCTTGCAAAAAATACAAAATTCCACATTTTTGTAGATAGGAGCTTGAAAATTTTGCTATAGAGTTCTCTGATACGCCGAATGCGATGGTGTGATTTTCGTTAAGATTCTGTGACTTCTAGAGGGTGTTTTCCCCTAGTTTCTAAAATAAGACAAATTTTTCCAGGCTCGTAACTTTTGATGACAAAGATTAAAATTTGATGAAACTTATATATTTAAAATCAGCATGAAAATCTGATTCTTTTGATGTATATTTTAGCATCAAAATTCTGTCTTTTAGAGTTTTGTTTACTATTGAGCTGGGTTGCTCCTTACTACAGTTTGTTACCACAAACTGTTTGATAAAGTATAAAATAACTTTTTCTCAGTTTCACAACTTTGCTCAATTCTAATCTATAAGGTTTAAAAGATCCAAAATACATTTCCTAAATGATTATAAAAAACTAATTAATATGGCTTAAAATTTGACTTAAGCAACAAGAATTGGCACTTATAGCCCAACCTAATATACTTTGTCTAAGTAGAACCTGTTTCTCTGAGGTTCAATCCTAATGAAACAGACTATACCTAAGTAAGACAGAACAATATAATACTTTAGAAACACATTTAAGCTATATATTTGCATATTAGGGGTTAAGTATAGCAGATCTGGGTAAAATTCTAGTTGATTGACTTCTTGCTATTTCAGAAAGAGTCTAGGTTAGCAAAATGAAACTTTCGGGGATGGGTCTATAGGCTAAAGAATGTCCCAGGAAGGTATTTTGAAGTACCTACCTCCACTCCTTCTCCCTCTAGAGAGCCCTGACCTTTGATGACCTTAGAAAATACGTGTGCTATAAAAGTGAAATCTTGCAAAATAGATCTTCTGCTTGAATGAACTACATCAAAATTGTTTTCAGCTCCACAACTTTGCTCAATCCCAATTTATAAGGTTTTAAAAATATGCAAATACATTTCCTAAATTTTGAAAAAAAAACATTGATATGGCTCAGAATTCTACTCAAATAACAGAAATTGCCTTTTCAGAACTAAAGGCCGAGAAAAAGCAACATGTAACTGAAAATTAAGGTAAAATCTTGTTTTGTCAAAAGTTTCAATAGATAATAGACCTGTCATGTAGGCGAATTTCAGGGCTCTCTAGACGGAGAAGGAGTAGAGGTGGGTACTTTAAAATACCTTCCCGGCATATACTTTAGCCTGTAGATCCATCCCTGAAAGTTTTATTTTCCTAACCTAAACCCTTTCCGAGATAGCAATAAGTCAATTAACTAGAATTTTACCCAGATCTGCATGCCCAATGTGTTAGGTATAATTATTCTGCATATTAAGAAGTAAGAATTGTTTATTAGTTTAACACTATCCCAATAACTTAACATCACACTTGTATCCCTAATATGTAAATACAAAGCCCATGTTAAATTTGTTTCCATCTATTCTGTCAAGTCTCTTTGTCTTGTCTCATGCTATACTGAAAGAAATGAACAACAAAAAAACAGTCTAACAATGTGCCAATGGACAAACTATTTGAGTGGCTGCATACAATCATACAAGTACCAAGGAATTGCTTTTCCAGAACTAAAATAAAAGAAAAAGAAACTGATAACTGAATATGAAGGTAAAATATCATTTTGTCAAAGCTTCAATAGGTATAGATCTGTAAGCAGGCATATTTTCAAGACTTAGAAATCAAAAGAAGGTTGAGTTGGAAGCTCAGTATTACCTTACCAGATTGTTTTTGGCCCTAGATTCACTAACCTACTGAAAGTTTCATTTTCCTAACTTAGCCACTTTCCAAGATACCAAAAAGAAGCTAAATTAAAATTTTACCTTATCAACGAATCCAAATATTAAAAAAAAAAATTACAAGATTGTAGCTAGCCAATCCCAACTAGAGTAGTCATAACAATCAGTCAATCACAACTATCTAACCCTACGCATATACTGTCCAAGATTAGGAGCCTCCAGTCTATGCACTGGAAAAATTCTTTTTAGTCATAATATCTGGCCAAGATTAGGCACTGGCTGAGAACTAAGGGCTTGCTGAAGGCTAGGCCTATGTTCTGGTCACAACCTAGGCTGTTTTCTGACGTTTTCCTACATTGTCTTGAAAAATTGTGCAGTTCCTGAAAGGCATAACCTAGCGCCTGAATATGGGTCGATCTCATGAAAGCCTACGCTTTATTTACCTGATTTCTTTCTTTATAATCTCTGTATCTCATTTCGAGTCACATTACCTTTATTTCAAATTGGTGTCAGTGCTAAAACCATAGTTGCCAAAATGAAAACGGATAAGGTCAAAACAATCCATTTCTTTTTCTTCAGAATAATAAAAAGACGCAAAGCATGAAAGTTATAAAGGACTGTTCTTTAAGGATCTGTTCTAAGTCTACTTCTCTTCTCGGTGGATTGCCATGATATAAGCCTGAAAAATGTCATTGGAGCAGAGCTGTTTCTGTATGCTGACGATATTGCTGTGCAGTTATGGGGAGAGACCATTTATGCTTGCAGTCAGCCTCCCAAAAAGCTGTAGATACGCTATCAATTTGGGCAATTAGTAATAATATGGTTTTTCCAACCCATAAGTCAGTTAGTGTGTTGTTCCACAAAAGGCATAATCTGGCTGCTTTCAAACCACGGGTAAAACTGAATGGACAAAGGATTATAGTTGCAGGACATGCACGCTTTTTGGGAGTTATATTTGACCATAAAATGACATGGAAACCCCATTTGGATGAGCTGATTGGCAGTCTCAAACATTTAACAAAATTTCATTAATGCTCTCTGCCTTGGAACCCCACAGCCTTTGCCTCAACTTTTGTCAAGTCAGTGGTGATATCCAAGATAGACTATGGATCATTTATATACGGATCAGCTAAGAAATATCTATTGAAGAAACTTGACACTACGCTTCATGCAATCTTAAGAGCGGCCCTTGGTGGCCTAAAATCTATTCCTATTGCAGCTATGTATTGTGAATTAGGGATCCAGTCCCTTCACTCCAGAATAAAATATCTCCTTGCAAGATATTCTGCAAAGAAAATAAGACTCAGGAACTATATTATCTACAAAGAAATTATTGGCCACCACAACCCTGACATCCGCTTTAAACCAACAGAGATGTCCTCTTTCCAGAGATTCCTTTGCCTTCCTGGCATGGAAGAGTTCATGGAGAATGGCAGGCTGACTGTCAATTTGGATGATGATTTGCCTAGTGCCTCCAAAGGAATTAAGGAATTGATTATTGCTAAGATCACCATAAAAAAAGGAGGGCCTCCCCCAATCACTGATGGAAATCATATTTCTGGGAAAGTTGGCAGAATATGAAGAATACATTCAAGTTTTCACAGGTGGCTCAAAGACAGAAACAAAATGCAGTTGTGTAGTAGTTATACCCTCCCCGAGCCTGTCTCTTTTATACCGTTTATCCCCTAACCTGACAATTTTCTCTGCAGAGCTTATGGCAATTAAGTTTTCAATTCAAGCCATATCAAGCCGAACAGAGAGCAAACATCAGAAGTATATTGTCCTCACTGATTCTCTTTCAGCTCTAGATTACCTCTCACACCAGCAACACCAAGCAAGAAATGTTGCCATTGAGATTGAAAATTTGGTTACTCAACTTGCGAAAAAAGGTATATCTGTTCTATTCATATGGGTTCCAGCACACTGTGGTATAACAGGAAACTCCCAACTAGGCCTGATCACTTAAACCCCTATTACTGGTCCTGAACTTCTTTCGTCAATCAGCTCAAACATTTTGGAAGAAGAAGAGGCCTGGCTCCATTCTTTCCATACTCAGCTCCTCAATCTCTATGATTGTAAGCAGCCTTCAAAGGAAATATACCTCACTTCTCGCATCCTTTCTACTTGCCTATTTCGTCTTAGATCTGGCCATGCAAAGACAAAATCAACACTATTCCAGTGGAAAATGGCTCCATCCCCCAACTGTGACACATGTGGAGTGTATGAAGATCACATCATCTTTAACTGTAGAAAATATGACAAAGAGAGAGAAGTACTAAGAAATTGCTGTGAGAAAGCATTTAATGCATTCACAATGTGTTCTGTTCTGGGACATCACATGTCTCCTCCTTGGGCAAGAAAACTAAGTACAAACCTATTAGGTAGATTTGTTAAGACTACTGATTTGGTTCATTCCCTATAATTTTTTTTTTTTTTGTATCACCTATTTAATAGGATTTTTAGAATTGCCCTATTTATCATTTTATATATATTTTATCGGCATTTGGTTGTATGATATGTATTACTGTTTATTATTGTGTTGTACATGTATTTTAATTGCTGTTTGACAATGCGTAGATGCAGTATTTTGACTCCTGTTTTTCAACGCAGGCAGTTGCTGCAGGCAAATAGCCCCCCTCCATTAGCAAGTCAAGTGGCACTGTTCTGGTTCAGTAAATACTGACTGAAGTGACACCCAAGCAAGCTAATGATTATAGAAGGCACAGAACAACTGAGTGATACGAACGCATATAACCTATTGGTCGAACGCGTCAAACCCCCAAACAACAACAACAACAGTTATAAGGACGACTAAATTAATAAAGTATTTTGCTAATTTTGCTTTTCGTTTCATATTAATTAAAAGGTTAATATTAAGGTATTTAAGCTTATTTTCATTCTCTTTATTTCATATTGTAACTGGTAGTGTAGATTCTCTGTTGTACTTGGACAACCATTAAAATGTCTAACCCCACCAATTCAATAGGAACAGCTTCATCTGCTGCTTTACAGGTGAGCACAGTTTCATAAGAGTCTGGTTGACAAAAATGGGGCAACCCCTTCCAATTAACCCACCACAGGGTGTAATTATGAAAGGAATTAGACTGTTAAGAAAGCAAATTAAAGAGTGCCGAAGAGGCAGAATAGCTGTATGTTTGATCACCATTCATTGAAGTAGTTGAACAGACAACTTTGGAGGTTCAAGTGCTTAATTCTAATTTTAACTCCAAAGTGGATGCTAAGGAGGCCGTTCGGCGTTCTTATAAAAACAGAAATTAAGCATGGATGGCTAAAGTAGCATGGGTTTTTTAAATTGCAGTCAACAATAAAACAATTATTCCTTGTGTGTTGACCAAACCTAACATTACTCCCAGGGCAAGAGCTGTAAGTTATGGAAGCTGTCCACTGTTCATATATAAGGTTTTACCGAAGGCGCAATTGTAAAGACTGCATAAAAGCCTCATTTGAATCAAACTGAAAGTCCGAGCTTTACTTTTAAAAGTTAAGAGTATTCAAACGGTTGGCCCCACTCCTCCAAGTACATTTTCTTCCGAATACTTTTCATTAAAATTTTTAGTTAGTATTATTCAAAATCGTCCATTGTGTCCATCAAATGGTTATGGTTACTGATGTGAATCCCCCTAGCCCCGTAGAAAAGGGCTTGTGTAAACCTTGGAGAAAGCTCATTTGTAGCCTAGTAATTGCCAATTCTGCCTTACCTAGATCACCCCTTCAATTTACCAGTCCATTTTTCGTCGTTTTAACGTCAATTACTTCACATTTTGAACATTTTTCGTTCCTATATTCAAAATGAAAAGAGGTCCTGGGAAATGAAATTTGGTCCCACTTTTAAACTCTTTACAATATGAACACGAGTTCTAGACCCCACCTAGATCACCCCATCAATTTAGGTAACGATTTTAGGATAGAATTCGATTTTTTTTATTCTGTGGATCTAAAAATTTTCTAGAGTTTGTGGGGCAGTCATGGGCAGCACAATGCTGGTACCTAAGTTAAGAGCGATGTGGACAAGATTTAATTTTGTTTCAAATCAGGGCACTTTGCATAGAAGGAGCTGTCATATAGTCTTTGAAAGGGGCTCATTCGGTTCAAAATTGAAAGTTCTAGCGCCCTTTTTGATAGGTTAAAGCCATTAAAGGGCAAACATCCTTCCTCCCACGTCTATCATTTCCCCAAACATCCAACCAGAAATTTTGATATAGCCATTTTGTTCAGCGTAGTTGAAAGGTCTATTAATTCTGTCTTTGAGAATTGCACCCCCCTCCCCATAACCCTCAAGGCAACGCCTCTAAGTTATAATATTTGGTCATTGTTAACGTATAAGTTTTTCTTATGAAAGGCGCAGGGGCCGTTTAAACATTGTAGGGGCTCATTGGATGGGAAATTAACAAGTTCTAGTGGCATTTTTAAGAGTCAAAAGTGATCTAGCCCCTCCCCCACGTCTTCGTATTTTGATATAGCTATTTTGTCCAAAATAGTTTAAAGATCATATATCAAGGCTTTCGAGGTTGTATAACCCCTCAGAACAAGGGGGCAAGGGTTGAATGCAATGTCAAAGAGGCATATATGGTTTTATGGAAGGTTTTGTCGTATAAACGTTAGAACAGGCTCATTTAACTGGAAATTAAAAGCTCTATTTCCCTTTAAAGAGTTAAAAGCGATGGAAGGCAACCAGACCCCCCTCCCCTACCTCGTCCATCGTTTTCAAACAGAATCATCAAATCAAAATTTTGAAAAAAAATTCTTCATCACTATTGGAAAGTCCAGTAATAATGCCTTTTGGAGTGTTAACCCTCCTCCCTCTAGCCCCTTGGGGCAAGAGCTGTAAGTTAGGCAAATCATTCAATGTTTACATACAGTATGTGTTATTTAGAAAGGTATGTACGTTTGAAATACACTTTCCAATATGACAAACAGCATTCAGATGAGCCTGTTAGGGAATGTTTAACTGAATCGAAGCACGGTATGTGTATACGGGTTCTCAAAAAGTTGTCCAGGAATGACTGAAAATATTAATTAAGAACTTTCACAAAATTAAAGGGAAGATGATCAGTTGACCAAAGGGGCAATATTTCCGCGCTACTACTACTCCTACCACACTACTGCATCTACAATATTGATTGGAATACCTAGGCTTGGTGGAATACCTAACAATACCAACGTCAAATGTTTTTTCCTAAATTGTCTTTCATTGGAAACATTATCTAGAACATCTCGGGCTGAGTAATAGAAGAACTCTTGTAATATACAAAATGTCTAAAGTTAGGAAAGACGGGATTTGGTCATGCAAGAATTTAACGACTAACACAGTACCTCCAATAATTCAGTTCTTTTTTCTTTCTTGAAGGCTTGTTTCCTGAGGAATCATTAAAATTGACTTTAAAAAACGAGGCAGCAATCTCTTTTTCAATGAGTTGGATTGCTAATTTTTCAGACTTAAAGATATTCAAGTAATCATTCGCCTGGATCTGAAAAAAAAACCTATTAATAGACTGTTTTGCGTATGGTAAACAATTTGGTTAGGACCCTTTCAATATTCGCAATCTAAGGAAAAAAAATGGTTTCAACCAATTTAAATAATTATTTGCTTTTAGTTTTGTCGGGAACTAACCGATTTACTGTCTATCCTGGCAAAAAAGACTTGGGAATTACCTCCAACGACAATCTTTCAGTTTTTGGTACAGGCTCTTTATTTGACCTCCTAGCTTTCACTTCCAGGACAGTACCGGTTCGTAAGTAAGGGCGTATTGACGTGTCGTGCAAGTGGCAAGGTGCTTAGTGGTTTCATGAATTTCTAGGCAATGTCTTTAGATAAACAAGGGGAACAACGTCTTTTTACTTTGCTACCTGAGACTCTGCTGGTGCAACGAATACACTGAAGGCATCGGTAGTCAAACTCGTCCAAAGCTCTCACATCTTCTGATTTTATTGACCATGTCTGACAAACGCATTACAAGTTAACAAATTTCGCTCGTGGGTAGCTGTTTCCTATATTTGGTAAACAAATATCCTAAAGATTATGCTATACTAAAACTTTTTTTTTACACATATCCTTTGTCTGTTTTTCTTAAATTAGTATTGATGTTACTAATTCCAAGTTTTACTATTTTAGGTAATTCAATACTCATTCCAGGTGGGCCGCATCGATTGTTCATTCATTATTGATGCCTGGATCCCAAAATAAAACGGACCAAGCCAGAGGCGACTTGGTGCTATATAATATTTTAAATACAGAAAAACTGTGTAATTTCTCAGCGTTCAGCCAAAGTCAGTATTGTCTTGGAAATTCAAATATTTTACCGATGTAAAACTCAGTCAGAAACAGAGAATCAATTCTTATTAGAAAATTGCTCGGCCTTGTAAAGTTCGTCCGCAAAGAAAAAAAGGGACTACTTGTAAAAATATTGTGAGAAACACTGTTTTTGTCTTGTTGCTGGTCTAAATTTTCCTATAGAAGAACCAAATAGCTAGAACATGACTTTCGTTTTTATTCGCTTAAGAGTTTTAAAAAGAGGCTTTAAAAATAATTAGGGTTTAAAATATTTCCTTGAAAACTGGTTCAAGGATTGGCCCCTCATGCAACCGTAATGACACGAAAAGTGCTAAATTCTTTTTTTTTATGGATTCAACATCTTAATTAAATATAATGCACGCCGCTTTGACGACCGGTTACAAACAAAACATAAATATGCTTAAAAAACGTAACCAGTACACAATTACTAAATTATACAACTAACTGAATTATCACAGAAATAAACACAAATAAAGAACAATAATGAAGGAGACATTAATAATAATTACTGAATCATCAATAAAAAAAACTAATGACAGAAAAGAGACAAAAATAAAACTTAAATTATCCTCTCTTGTTATCCAGCCCCACTCTCACCAACTACCCATATGGAGATAATTCTTTAATCGGATTTTAAACTGCGGCACACTCTCTGCTTCCCGAGTTGAGTCAGGAAAGGTATTCTGGACCACTGGACCCGTGTGCTTATCCACATGGCTAGAACAAACTGTACTTCTTGGCTCACTTACTAGGTCTTCAGCATTTCTCGTAGCATATCCGTGATAATTTGAATATTTAAAACCTCAGGCGCAAAACCATTCAAACTCTGTAACATAAAATTCCATTTTGATAATCTCTAATTTGACAAACATTCAAAATCTTAAGTTTCCGAAAAATCGACTCTGTACTTAAAAGTCCTGTATCATATTTACCAATTAACCTCACTACTTTATTTTGCTGAATTTGCACTCGTTTAAAATTGCACGTAAAATTACTAGCCCAAATCATACATTAAGGTACAATCAAAGAGTGAATTAAAAGAACTAAATATGAAAAGGTAAAAAATGTTAAAAATGTCTTAAAATCCCAATGCTACGCGCTACCTTACATGCAACCACATCAGTGTGTCTTCTCCATCTAAGGTTCTGATCGAGAATGAATCCTAGGTACCACACTTCCTCAACCTGCTTTAATAAAGATCCATTTAATCCCATTTCACTGGGAATATTTGGAGATGCAACAGTTTGATTAAATAGAATATAATTACTTTTGTCGTGTTAATGCTCAGTAAGCTGTGCCTACAGACTCACTCAACCCATTCAGAGCTCTGTTTGCTTTCTGGCCCAATTCTTCAAGAGTCTGCGCTTCCACAACAAGTGCTGTATTGTCAGTGAAAGATGTCATAGACACACAAGGAACATAGTATAGCATAGTGTCGATATAAACTAAATGCAACAGGGGTCCTAGGAAGTACCCTTGAGGAACTCCTCAAGAAACAGGAAAAAACCTGGAAAACGTATCTCCTATATTTACCCTTACTGACCCACCATTTAAATACAAACTATATCAATCCAAATATCTCCTTTTACACCCAAATCTCTCACTCTATCCAATAAAATACTGAAATCAACGTTATTAAATGCTTTTTTTTTAATCAATAGAAATACTAATACAATACTCACCCTTGTAAAAAGCTAAATTACTATTTTCTAAAAGATCCTGTACAACATGCAAAGTCGAGAGGCCTTTTTGAAATCCATACTGGCCAACATACAATGCAAGTTGGCTCGTAAGGTGATCCTAAGTTCTTCGATGGACAACTTTTTCATAGACTTTCGATAACACTGGCAAAATAGAGATAGGACTCCAGTTCGATATATTCATTTGAGTGCCCTCTTTGAAGAGACGGATAATCTTTGCTGTTTTCAATATTTTAGGAAAAACACCCTTCTCCATTGATAAATTTATTAAGTGTACTAGCACAGGAACGATGTACATTTGATAGAATAGTCTTCAGGTTAATATCATCAAACCCAGCACTTTTGGATCCAATCGAGCTGATGATGATCTTTGTTAATTCAGCTCAATCACAGCGACGAAATTCCATTTCCATACCCACGCCCTGCTCACCAGCAAACGAATTGCCCTTCACAAGAGCATAGAAAATGTCTACTTTCCACTTATATCTTCGTACCAGTATTAGTATAATAATCACCGAACTTGTCATACACCTCTTGTCTATCCTCTACAACAACTCCTTCGATTTCAATCCGAGGGTTTTGAGTTCTCCGAGGCCCGCTAGCAAGTTCACTGATAACTTTTCAAGTTATTTTAGGATCTGCTTTATTTTTATCAAAAAGTACCCAATAATAATGTTTTTTTTTTTTTTCAGTGTGTTCGTCAGATACTGAATCTGTTTAAAATAAGCATTATCTTCCTCTTTTGAAGATCTTAGATAATCTTTAAACGCACTGTCCCGCTGTTCAATAGCTCTCCTTCAACCCAGGGTTTTCTTGACATATTTGGTCTGAGTGTTTCAGCGGTCAAGTTTTATCATATGCAGTAGTTATGATGCTACTAAATTGTGCAAAAGCTTCACGCGGATCTTTCTGGTTCAAGACAGATTCAAAAGATGTTGCAATTATTTCTTCTTTAATCAACCGAACGTTTTCAGGGATAATCTCTCGAAAAATTTAGTTTTTCTATTTCTGGCACGACACTTGTGAAACTAAACTAAATACCACTGGGAAAAGATCAGATTTGGAACTCACTACAATACTCGAAGACGCCTTTCGGATATATTTCGAAGATACAGACACATTGTCAATCAGGGTAGCAGAATCGTCTATGATCATTGTAGGTAATTGTTACAGTTGGAAAAAGATCATTAGAAACCATAAATTTGAAAAAAATGAAAGTTAAAACCAAATTTAGATAAAACATCAAAATTAAAATCACACACGCATAAAACCTGTGGCTGTGACCTCTGAACCATTATAAGAGGAAACTAGAAACTTTCTGTGGAATCCCTTATTCGAAGAACTTGGAGGTTTATAAGCTTCTGATAGGATAATTTTCCTCATGCCAAGCTTAATACCAATTTCAATGGAAAATGTTTCTGCCTTACCTTCTCCCAACATCAAAATCCTCCTTTGACAACCATTTAGTGAATCACTTATTATCAAATCAAGTCCGCCGCGGATCATTGAAGCTCTACTGCTCACGGCAAATCGATAGACTGGAAAACAAAAGACGAGAGAGGACTATCCTGATTCCAAAAACCTTCACAAAAGGCCATAACATGGATATTCCGACAATTTGAGAGAAAATCAAATATTTAATCACATGAAAAAGTAAGGTGGCAGTTCCACGAACACGCATTGAAACCAGCATTTTGCATAATTCCAACATACAAAGAATCACAATATTTACTAAACTGCAAAGGTCTGTAACTCGCTTTAGACTCTTCATCCGCCAAGTCTCAAAGGAAATAACTATCAATATCAAAGGGGCAACTTTCCAACCGGCTCAACCTCGATGTGGTCCCGATTGGTATATAGCACATATTTATAAACAATAAATCAAAACTAGAAAATAAGCACAAGCAACTAAAATCAATCCGCCAGTGACCGAATCCTGTGAGTAATGGTGCTGTTGGGAGTTTTGCGAGAATGAACCCACGATAATACCAGATATTTCGCGTTCCTAAAATATCTCTTGCCGTATTTAGAACGTCGCGATGGCGTTTCCTTAGGGCCTCAGACACGAAAATGCCCGACTTAGCAAGTTTAGTTTCCCTGTTTCTCAATTTCACAATTATCGGTGTAACATCTCTTTGGCCTTGTGTAGTGGAATTATTTAAAAGGTAGCGGTAAATGCTCTGAATGACATTTTTAGAAAAACCAGTCCCTCCTATTTTCTTTGTTATGATATTCACTGTTGTTGCTTTCAATTCTTCACCTGGTAACTGCCTCACACCGTTAAAAACTAGGCTATCTAGGATCTTTTCTTGTTCATAATCTTCTATTCTATTTTGTATCTGTGCCATCCGATTTTCTGATCTTCGAATTTCTGCTTTCAAACTTTTGTATATCTGCAATATGCTCTAAAACTTTGATGTTAACTCAAGATACATTGAGGAACAGATTTCACTAGTTATCGTCTCGCACGATTGCTTTAGGAATTTTTTTTTTCCAACATTGATTTTTGCTATCCTGGAATCTCATCCTCGTTAACAACGATTCTCTTCAATAGCACAGCTGACGAGCTCAGTGGTTTGCTGATTTTGACTGCAGCATTTTGGGAGAGTTTTTAGCTTCTTCAAACGCAAACTTCAGTCCTTTTGTTGTTTATGGGACGTTTTCTTTATATTAACTTTATACTATACCAAACTATTTTCAGTGAGTCTTATTTCCTTGCGACCTCTATATCAGAAAACAATGAAGTTTTCTCGGCCTTTAATATCTGTAACGATCTGCAAAACTCTGTTTGGCCATAACGGGAATCCTTGGAAATGAGCTAGGGCTCAATCAAACTGTTTAAAAGGCATCTTGAAGATACAAACGAGAAAATCACTTACCTTGTAGTGAACAAGCTCACGGATGGCATTGGCAATCACCTTCCTGGTGGGTGGCCCGAAGGACCGTGGAGACTTGCAAACGTATATTCCATCGTACTCTGAAATCCACAGCAACGGTTATAATATTATTCGATTATCCAAAGCAAATTGTTCACAGTGTTATACAGTATTGTAAGTAATTTCAATAGTTGTGCAATGAAATGAATATCCAAACAATAATCCTCTTTGAAAACTGGCCAAACTATATAAACTTGTTTTGATTTTAATGAGTCGAAGACTGACAAAAGGCTGAATTCGTGTGTCGAATCGAAGTATATAACAGTGAAAAGATCCTTGACTGAACTATTTCGTGTAACTCAACTCTGATTATGTAAGGAAGTCGGCTGCAATTACGTGTAGACGTTTTATCGGAACCCATGATTTTTCTTCTTGTGCTTCTCATCTAAACTCAATCAATGAAGACTAGCTTATACCAGACAAAAATAGTCAAAAAGTCACGGATAATAGCAGCAATTTTGTTAAAGTTTTCAAAGCTTGTGCTGCTCCATTAGTAACAAATAAAGACAGTGAAGGGCCAATTTTTAGTGTTTTGGAAGATTTTAATGACGAATTTGACTGTGATTAAGACACTGTTGCCATGAAAACTGCTTGTCACGTTCTCGACAGCTGCATAGATCATATCGACAATGAAAATTTTTACCTTCCAGAGTATTGGAGATGCCGCAGTCATAAACTGAACCTGGTTTCACAAAAAGATAGTGAGCGCGCATTTATTAATATATCATTTCTAAGATTTTATCAATCCGCTATGTAGAAATGCCAAAGCATATGGAATACGACAAATCATAGCACAAAAGCTGCTGACAAGTGTTTGGAAATTATTGGAAGGTGTTCAGCCGTACCAAATGCTACACGCTGAAACTCTCCCCATGATTTAGTAAAACATGTTGTACCCATATTTGATGCAAAAGAGTTATACAGTGCCAATGATGAACTGAAACTTTCAAAGTTGAAGCCGATGGAGAAGGTTTTTCTTAAGAAGTATGTGCTTATTACAGATCCGTTGCTCCAAGCCTTAGATTTTTTGCAAGGCAAAAAATTGCTATCTCGGTGTTGGTTTGCCAGTTTTTTATGGTTTGAAGACTAAACTAAAAAGGCATCAGAATATCCGTATTCTCAAACATGCTTTGCCATTAGTAGAGGCCATTTTAGGTGGTTTGCATTAACACTTCTTGCATCTTTTCTCGATGGAATTGGAAGATAAAGCCTTCAATGAACTAGTTATAGCTATTTGCTCTCACCTGAGCTTCTAATTAAGATGGTTGACTCCAGCCTTGCAAGGGTAAAAAAAACGAATAATAGACATAGTGAACTTAGAAATAAAAAAATTGGCCATGATTTTTTCTAGTGATGAGCTGGATGAAGATGATGAGAGGTCTGGCGCAAATGAGACCAATGGTTTATTTCCGTCTATGGAAAATGATAATACTGTCAGTGATAAAAAATTAAATAATTAAAATTAAATAAATTAAAAATTAAGATGCGTCAGATGTGTGTTTATTTGTTTTTTTTTCTTTTTCCCAGGGGTGATCGTATCGACCCAGTGGTCCTAGAAATTTGCGAGAGGGCTCATTTGAACGGAAATGAAAAGTTCTAGTGCCCTTTTTGAGTGACCAAAAAATCGGAGGGCACCTAGGCCCCCTCCCACGATCATTTTTTTCCCAAAGTAGTCGGATCAAAATTCTGAGATAGCCATTTTATTCAACATAGTCGAAAAACCTTATAACTATGTCTTTTGGGACGAGTCTATGTCTTCTTTAAGTTTTTTAGAAGACGTTTAAGTTTTTTTGAAGACGAGAACTATGTCTTCTTTAAGTTTTTACTGTTTAAAAAATTAGAGTTGAGAGAAAGAGTCAAACTTTAGTGCAAAGAGCAAGGCGTTGAAGAAGGAGCAGCCCCTTTCATATACGGGGTAATTTTTGTTCGTTTTAAGTTTTAATGTCGCTCCTTACTTTCAGTTAAAAAAACTTGTTTTCTTTATTTAATTTCTTCAAGACACGAGGAGGAACCTCGATTCTCTGAAAAGCTATCCGAGATTTGGAAAACTGTTTAGAAATTTAATACCCCTCTCCCATTATCTGCACTTGTTGAACGTCTATTTTTCACTTCGGGAGATGTTTTGACTGCAAATAGAAACCGCTTAATTAACCTTATGGTTTTATTTCAGTCTTGATTGATAGGTGGCACTAGATTCTGGACCTATGAAGACCGATCATCTGTTGACGGATCTTTCAATCTGTCAAAAAATGACTGGTCTCCATTGGTCTGGATTCTGGAACTTGGCAATGGAGTCTGTTAATGAAGACTGAACTCTAGTTTTTAAGTAAATGTAATACATTGTTCACCTTGGCGTGATAAGCAAGGTTACCTTACTACGTCCGATTATAATAAAACAGCCACGCAAAGTTAATATTTTGTTCATTTTAACTTGCATCTTTTTGACGCGTTGACACCATGAAATAAACATTCTGATTGGTAATACATGCAAGAAAATATAACCGAGCTGAATTTTCCTTATTCCTCTTATCACAGCAATGTGTACAATACCTAATGCAGCGTTCAGATGGGAGACATAAGAAAAAGTCTGAAATTGGTAGAAAAGCCTATTTGACATAATAGTTGGATATGCCATTCTTGTTACATCACCCGTCATATTCCCCCAATGAAGCCGCTATGAAAGTCCATATTGGTATAATTTTGTAGACACTTTATATTATTATAATGAATGAGAAGCCAATTGTTTGTGTTTTGTTTGCTATATAAGTTCTAATATGGTTGAAGCTGAGTTGTTTTGGGTGGTTTAGGGGCGTATCCAGGATTCTCGTTCGGGAGGCGTTTTACAGAAAAAATTTGATTGGCTGGGGGGGTACCAAAAAATACCCTCCCAAGAACTTTTTCTAGCAGCCTCGAGTAAGATTTTGGCATTTTTAGATGAATTTGCAAGTCGTAGAAGCATTTCAGGGGGAGGGTTCAAACCTGATCCCCCTTGGATACGGCACTGGTGGTACGAAAATGGAGTTCATTTTTACTTCTCTCCACAGGAAATAATAGAACAACTCATAGATAAAAGCCAAAAATGTAGATGAAATGCGTAAATTTAAGATAAACGACTTTAGACAAAAGACATTATTTGACCGAAAAGTGACAATCTCCCTGGGAAAGACGGAAATTACGAATTTCACATCATCAAAATTGAAATTTTGAATTTTTTTCCATATGTCAATTCATTGAGAAGTTGGTGATAGTTAATTTTTTAATTTTGTTAAAATCCTGGGGGGGGGGGGGGGCAAAAATGGAACCAAGTTTCCAAATCAAGTAAAAATGACAGCAAAGATTGAAAACGAGGCATTTGGTATCATTCAAGTAGGCTACTATGTACTAGCCCCCTATTGCAGCTCTGTTCAATGAGTGTATAATCCCTTCTTTAGAAGAAAGATTCTTGAAACTTTCTTCTAATTTCTTTATGAAAATAAATACTAATCAAAACCTCCATTTTCTCAAGGAGTTTCTCATAAATCACATATTTTTCTGTGAGAATCAAAAGACATATAATAGTCCAGCCATTATCAAGTTGATTTCCTTGCTGAATGATATAGGCGTTCTTGAAACTTTCTTCTAATTTCTTTATGAAAATAAATACTAATCTAAACCTCCATGTTCTCAAGGAGTTTCTCATAAATCACATATTTTTCTGTGAAAATCAGAAGACATATAGTAGTCCAGCCATTATCAAGTTGATTTCCTTGCTGAATGGTATAGGCATTCCTGAAAACCTAATCTTTTCTTGCCAGACCCAGATATCTCCCAACCCTCCTAATAACATTGATAATGTAATAGATATAAATATCCCTGGCACAGATGGTCCTAAGAATAAAATGAATAGTCTAATCCTTTATCAACTTACATTAGCTAAAATGGTTGAATTTTATAATTGGAAAAAGATATTTATTGATAGATCAGTCTCAAGTTATGGAAAGACCCCCATAGGTAGTTTTTCTGAGTGGAATGGTTCATCAGTTGGGATGAGAGTTTCAGATGGAATTTCAATTTTCCATGCAGAATGTCTTACTCTCCAAAAAGCTCTGGACACAGTGTTAGAAGTAGGATCAGGTGCATTTGTTATCTTTTCTGATTCTAAAAGTGTTCTTTCTGATCTAAAAAAGAGGCAAGGAAAAGTTATTCCAATCATTGTTCATCTACAGGAAAAGATTCAGAAAATAATGTCTTCTCATGCTCTTCAACTGAAAATGGTCTGGGGTCCTTCTCATGTAAGGATTAAGGGGAATGAAATTTCTGACAGTATTGCAAAACAGGCTATTCACCACCCAATTACTTGGAAGGTTGCTCTTGCTGTAAATGAATCCTCAAAGTTAATAACCTCTGCTGCAAATTCTCTTAGAATTAATAATACATGTATTGCAACAACAAATATTTATGTTTTGTCTTTTGAGGGGCATTGTATCCCACATCACCTTATCCACCCAAATAGGAAAATTGCAGACTCTATTTTCCGTCTGAGAACTGGTCATGCAATGACCAGATCTTGTCAAGCACTATATCATCTTACAGATAGCAAATCATGCCCTTTTTATAGGTGTGTAAATATTGATGAAACAATGGATCACATTCTCTCAGAATGCCCTCGTTTCACAACTGAGAGAAATATTCTAATCAGAAAAATCAAATCACTGGGCCTAAAGATGTCCACCTTTCTCGTTTTAGGTTTTACTCATGCTAGTAAAGATAAAGAGATAAAAATATTAAAGGTAGGCCTATTGGGAGTTTTTGTGTCTTCAACAAAGATTTTCAATTGGTTGTAATTTCATTTGACTTTATTAGGTTTGTTGCTTTTTTTTTTCCCCAGTCACAAGAGTGTGGTGAGAAGAGAAGATGATTTGATTTGTAGTATTTATTTTATTTTCTTTGTTTTTTTTTTAAATTCATTTGATTTGCATATTCTTTTCATTTCTATGATTTTGTTTATTTATTGTTTGGTGATGGAGAGGGCAAAAGCCAAGCCTATTTTCTCTAAAACAACAGCTGGTAATAGTCTTGGAACAGTAATTCACAAATAGTTAAAATTATGACAATCAAACAAGGATTCATAAACATGAGATTGGCTATACCAAGTGTGGTCTTCAACAAATGGCCTCTTTCATCAGTTTATTTTGTAGGCTACTTCGGGCTTTGTTTGCTAAGGCAAAATGTATTTTAATTTTGTAATGTGATCCGCTAAGTGGGTTAGCACTTAGTGGATCAGCATTACAAAATTCTACTAATTCAATCCTAGATGGTCAAACTACTACTACATGTAGCCTGTCTTAACCAGTGGCATAATTTTGTTAAAATCCTGGGGGGGGGGGGGCAAGAATGGAACCAGTTTTCCAAATCAAGTAAAAATGACATCAAAGATTGAAAATGAGGCGTTTGGTATCATTCAAGTACTATGTATTAGCCCACTACACAAGCATTATAGATACTTTTTAGTACTATAAGCTAAGGGTAAATAGGCACTGAAAATACACTGAAGAAAACTAATTTGTTTCTCTTGTTACTTGAATTATTTAAGCTTTAGTGTGTTTTGACAAGATTTTTGAAGAAACTAAATTTTAGATGGGTGGGACAAACTCTGGTTAGGAGGAGGGTGGGCAAATCAAGGTCTAGGATGGACAGTTGCTCCCCTGCCTCATAGTAAGTTATACCACGGATTCTGATATATTTGTTTTTTTTCTGTAATGTGTTCAACAAATAGAGTTTATTAGTTAATTGTGGTACCAATCCAATTTCAATTCCAGAATTTGTATGAGGGTATACAGACTGCATACAGTCCTTTCACCCCTTTGACTTCAAGATGGCACTAGCAATCCTTCTTTTTCATCCTCTCTTCTCTTCTGATTGGTTTGTGGGAAGTGCGAGTACTTGAGCTGCCTGTCACCAGCAGTTAAAGGCCAAGAGGCCGGCTGGTACCAATACGGCTCTTCCTACTCACTCTTGCTCTCTTCTGCACAGTAGATCTTCATTTATAAATTAGCTCACTTTTCCATTGTCTTTTTCATAATTTGGATCATCACCCTATAGATCGGCCTTTCAGTATTAGGAGGTAGTTGTAAGCTTATGATGGAGTGAAACATTTCTTCAATCTTTAGTTTTTTACAAATTATCTTAATCTTATTAGTTTTGGGTTCAAGTATATGGCAATCAAAAAATATGTGTTGGGGAGTTTCCTCTGTTGTTAAACACCACCTGCATAATGGAGAATGATATAAATTCCATTGAAATCAGACAGAATTCAGAAAAAGATATCCTGATTTCAGTCTATAGTACCACACTGTGTCTTCTCTAGAACGAAATGGGGAATTTCGAAATGGTAGACACTGTATTTGTCCACGGCGTTTCATTATATCTCGTAGGTTCCCCAATTTTGATTCTGATTGGGGGTCAATATTTGCTGCTTCATTTGCTAGCCTATCAGCAGTCACGTTATGAATCAGTCCTTTATGACTAGGAATATGCTGGAAGCAAACAAAAATACCACATTTATTTAATATTTGTATGGGTTCAATCAATACCCAGGGGTTCAGTTCTTGTAGATTGTCTTTTGTGTATTGTTGCCATGTTGTCAAATAATAGCTAAACTGATGATATCACTAAGAGACAAATTATTAACACCTTTAATAATTTCAAATGCATTAACTTAGTCCAATCTAATCCTCCTGAATAGCAAAGATGGTAGGCTCAGACATCTTTGTCTATACTTTTAAGGCAATCACTTCAAATAAGGAACAAATTTTGATGCCTGTTTTTGTATTTTTTCAATAAGCTGTGAATCAGATTTTCTTGTTGGATACCACACAGTTGTGCAGTATTCAACTATTGGTTGCATCTTATACAGCTTAGTAAAGCTTTGCAGGTTAAACCTTCTTTTCATACAAAGCAAACTGTAATTGGCTCTACACGATACAGCTAATACTTGTTTATCAAATCTCAATTGATTATCAAAAATAGTACCTAGGTCCCTAATGGAATAACAGAACATATTACAACTTCACCAATAGAAAACTGGTATGCTACTGTATTCACTAGATTATGACATTACATTTTCTCTGATTAATAGTCATTACCTTAATTACCCTATTTCGCACTTTGGAGCGAATTAGTTGCGAGAATTGTGATGCTCCGTAGTTGATGATGGCAATAGATCTGGTCGCTGTGCCAAGGTCAAGCAACAAACCATAGGGACTAGAGAGTGATGGAGAGATGCAATTTAAGCCCACTCGGTAATGGTGATCACATGGTAGGTATGGTTCAAGGACCATTCTCTAGCGATTTAGAGTTGGCACCACTGCACTACAGCAACTTCGGATAGAGTGTGTGAGATGGTTGGGTATGACAAGCCACATCATCCTCCAAGCTAACTCTCTATTGTCTTCCACGACTGTTATGGTAGTGAGGGCTGGGAGGGGTTTTCCCACTGGAATCTCCATGGTTTGGCCTCCCATTCCTTGTTAAGCCTCTTTTTGAATTCCTTGGGCGAGGTTGCCAAGACTGTCTCTTGGCTTAGTTGGTTCCAATCATTCACCACTTGCTGGATGAAAAAATCTAGTCGGACTTTGGTGTTAATGCTGGATTTGAACAGCTTTTTGGAAAGTCCTCGTGTTTGCTTTTGGTGGGGAGAGAAAGTGAACAGCTTCTGATCCGCTTGCTTTAGGTACCCGTAGGTGAACAGCATGTCGTTATGCCTACGCTGAAAAACGAGTGTTGGGAGGTTAACAGATTTTAATCTTCTGCAGTAGGGCTGACTGCGTAAACCGTCGATGCATTTGGTGGCTCTCCTCTGGACACCCTCAACAAGCTGGATGTCACTCTTGTAAAAAGGACCAGCAAGACATGTTCCGAAATCTGGGATTGGCCTGACCAGAGCTTTATATAATTTCAGAAAAACTGTGGAGGATCGACTACTGACGGTTCTTTTCAGGAGTCCCAAATTTGCATTTGCTTTCGAAACTGCTTGTGCGGTGTGCTCGTGGAATTTTAAGCTATCATCCAACAGGACTCCCAGGTCTTTACCACTACTAGAAGTAGGAATAAAGACTGTCGATGACGTTTTGCCGTCATACATAGTGTACTGGTGCGGCGGATTACCACGGCCGAAATGAAGAGTGACGCACTTTGAGATGTTGAAGGACAGAAGCCATTTATCTGCCCATGCTTGAATTTGGTTGAAATCGGCTTGTAGGCTAATGTTGTCCGTGGTACCAAATAGCTTGGAGTCGTCGGCGTAAAGAGTCAAATGGTTTTTTTTCAGCTACCAAGTCATGTATATAGATGAGGAATAAGGTCGGTCCGAGGACAGTTCCTTGAGGGACACCGCTCAGAACTTGGCAAGGTGTTGAATAGATCTTTTCTCTGTCTGTGGTAAAGAGCCGAACCTTTTGCGTTCTGCCACCAAGGAAGTCCATTAGCCAGTCAACTAGTTTTTTATCGATGCCCACGGCTGTAAGTTTGGAGCGCAAACGACTATGGGGGACTTTGTCGAAGGCTTTGGCAATTTCTAGTAGAATTAGGTCGACAGGAAATCCTCTGTCAAGAAGCTGAGTTATTAGCTCATAAGTTTCGAGTAGGTTGGTTTCGACTGACTTCCCGGGAAGAAAACCATGTTGTTTGTCCGAGATAATGCTGTTGGAAACTAGGTGCTTGAGAAGTGCGTCGTTGACAATTCTCTCTAAAACCTTAGTGACAGCAGACGTAAGGCTTATAGGTCTGTAGTTTTCAGCTTTGGACCGGTCACCCTTTTTGAATATGGGTGTAACATAAGCAGTCTTCCATTGTGAGGGAACAACTCTGCAGTTGAGAGAAAACTGAAATAGATGGCACAAAGCGGGGGAAATCTCGGTGGCTGTTTCTTGGAGTAACCTCGGGTGGATTCCGTCGGGGCCGGCTGATTTGTTGGCATTGAGGTTTTTTAGCCTCTTTTCCACCATAGGTACAGTGATAACAACCGTAATCATGGGAGACGGTATGACGTATTTAGGAGGGGATGGAGGCTCACTATCTGGTTCTGTTGTGAAGACGGAAGCGAACTGGTTGTTTAGTAAGTTTGCTAGTTTCTGGGTGTCAGTCACTTCTCCTCCATCATCAGTAGTGAGGCGTTTAACACAGCGCCTAGCGTGGTCTTTACTAGAGACGTAATTCCAAAACTTTTTTGGGTTACTCTTGCATTCATTGGCAAGTCCAAGCTCAAAATTTTGGTACAGTTGTTTAGTTAAGTTTCGTAGTCTGTTCCGAGCTTGAACGTACTTTTCATAGTGACCAGGCTTATCTCTTTTTTTCCAGTGGCACAATTTGCGATTTCTTTGTCTTTTAATGCCAGGGGTCATATACGATAATGTCTTCGGTACGGGAACCAGCCTTTCTGTCGTGTTTCTACTCTGAATCTCGGTGACAGCTGTCAGGAATTTCTCCCACTGGTCGTCGACGTCGCCCTGAAGTAGCTCATCCCAGTCGATAAGTCTTAGCTCCTTTCTGATCGCCTCGTAATCCGTGTAGACCTTTCTTTTATATTTACTTTTCACTGGACGTCTAGAGGTGATAATTTCTATGGCAAGATGGTCACTTTTCCCAACTGGTGGGAGATAGTTTACCTCCTGAATCGCTTCAATTCTGTTTACAAACACCAGATCTAATATCGTGGGTTGTTGGGAAGGGCGATACCGAGTTGGTTGGTCAATTAGTTGGTAGGCAGAAAGGTCGTGTACAATCTCAATGAATGGTCTAGCGTTAATCAGACTATTGGCAGTAGGGTTGTAAGGGTACCCATCTTTCCAGATCAGTTCTGGGAAATTGAAGTCACCTCCGACAATAAAGTCGCCTTTAAAGTTTTCAATGGCTAGGCGGAACATTAACGAGAGAGTGTTCTCAGTCTCAATGGCTGAGGGTGAAGACGGGCTTCGATAAATACAACCGACTCTGAGAGGGCCTTTGTCGCTGGTCTTCATCAGTAAGGTCAAACCATACAGATTCGACGGAGGCTGAATTTGCCTCGATGCTTAGCTCACGTACTGCATAGGTATTTTTGATCAGAGCCAGAACACCGCGTTTGCATCCTGTATGAGAAAGGTTGGAGACGACTCGGTAACCAGGCATATTAATATGAGAATCTTCTAGCCTTGTTCTTGAATTCTTAGGACACACTTCTGGTAATAAGACCAGGTCATAGTCCTTTTGATACATGAGACTCCTAAGCTCCTGTAATTTGTTTGTTAGTTGATCAACGTTAGATATGAGAATAGAAAAGTCAGGACTTACTTGGTGACTGCTTTTTGTACCTGGTCCCAGCTGATCCTCTTTGATCAGCTCAAAGGGGGTATCATCCGACTGAGAGTCTAGAGACGTGATACTGGAACTGCCGGTTAAGGATATCAAGGATGCATCCGTTGCAGTCGCGGATAACTCATCGTCGCGCAAGAATACACAGGAACTTTGCCGTAGGTCTTGGACACTATCACTTAGTCCTAAACTATGCTCACTATAACTAGACACTTTATTTACAACGCTATATACAAGTCCCCTATTATGCAGATTTAATGCTGCATGGGCGCCGACTGGGATGGGGGTACTTCCCTTTGGCTTGGTCCGTTTTTTGACACAATTTGAAAGTCACGAATGCCTAGGTTTATCTCCCCTGCGGCAGTTCTGGCTTTAAGCTCTTCTACAAGCGTTTTATGGCAGGCGCGGTCTTCCCTTGACATGTCGTTTCTGAATTGTATTTCACCTTTCTTCTCAAAGGATTTCTGAAGAATTTGCTTTTTTAGTGCAAAGGAACTAACCGTGAATATGACTGGTGGTGGGCGGCTACCCGATGGCTGCACCGTGGATCCCTCTCTGGTGCGAGGCAGGAATCTTTGCAAGTTGGTTACCGAGTCGCATTTTATACCAAAATCATAATCTAGGATCGAAAGAATAGCTCTGCTGTCATCCTGGGAGGGTTGTATACCATAAGCGACAACATTATTTTTCTATTCTCTCTGTCTTTTTCGGCACGAACAATACGACGAACATCCGACTCTAATGACTGTTTAAAGTTGAACTGCAGAGAAGAGACTTCACTTTGCGCAATTCGTCTGGCGTCATCAGCGCTACACTTGCTCGCAAGAGACGATTCGACCACATTAACTTTTTCACGGATGGTCGTTAGCTCAGATCTCAGACTCTCCACCGACTGCGCAATAGACTGATTTATACTTAGTTGTAGCGTGGTTAGTGCCTTGCCCACAATAGATGTGATCTCGGTGGCTGAAGCACCTTGATGTGAAGCGTTCTGGGGACTCACTTTGCATGCTGGGCACACCCACTTGAGACTGATTTTCTCCACCATTTTGCTAAGTAGGTTATATTCAGAGTCAGTCAATTTTAGGCAAGCTGCACAGACCCAATTTTCGCAGTCACCTCAATTTAGTGCTGATGAACTCTCGTCCAAATTTGCACTGCAGGTTACACACTTATCAACATTTTTCTTAGGGCTTTGCCTCGGACGTTTCTGTTTTGGCGGCATTACTGTTTCTATTCACACCAGGAGTACGTTCCCGTTCACTGTCACTTATTCTATGGTCTAGTTTATGAATTTTGAATTTCAGTGGATGGCGCCACAAAGCACTGTCGCTTATTCTATGGTCCAGTTTAGGGATTTTCAAATTCTGTGGGTAGCGCCACAAGAAGAAAAGAGCAACAAATGTCAAACAAGGTTGGCAACTTTCCAGCCACTAATGGAATTGAATTTACACCAATTAACCAATGCATTTAAATCATCTATGGAAGATACACCCTTGTAAGCTGTACATGATCTGCAAACATTTTGATTTCACTGTGTTGAATTACCTGTGGCTAATCACTTATAAAATACAGAACTGGTCCTAAGCAAATACCCTGAGGGACTCCCCTCAAAGCACTACACTGGTTAGATTATGCTTTACAAACCCTAACATTGTGTGACTTAAGCATTAGGTAATCTGTAATCTAAGCCAGAGATCTCAATCCAATTCCATACTGTTGGCATTTTTTCAACAGTAGAGATATTGACATCTTGTCAAATGCCTTACAAAAAACAACATAAACACAATCAAACTTTTGACCTAAGTCAGCCATCATTTTGAATCAGTAACTACTTCCATTAGATGAGCATTAAAAGACCTGTTTTTCCTTAAACCATTTTGTGCTATTTGCCACAGGTTATTGCTTTCAAAACAAATTTGGGCCTGATCAACAATTACTTTTTCCATGATTCAAGAAAATTTGAAGTGTTTGAAACAGGTTGATAATTACTGAAATCTGATCTTAGTCCACTCTTGTGAAGAGGTTTTATCACTGCCTTTTCCCATGCAATAGGGCATTTATCAGAATCTAAACAAAGGTTAAAAAGAGAAACAAGCGGACTGGCAAAACAATAAGCCAGTTCAGGTATGACAACATTTGAAACACCATCAAGGAGGCACACTCGTGCCTCTATAAAGAGGCGACACACGACAATGTTAAGCGATCTTCGGTTCCAGTGGTCGCAGACGGATGGGGAGGGATGCATTTCGTAGCCCGAGCTCCAACTAAGAAACCTGCAAAATTTCACCCCCCTCCAACTTTTTCTTCATGGGGAAAATCTGGCCGAAAGTTTCGACCTGTCAACCCAAGCCCCCCTTTAACGTTGTCCGATCGGGCTGAAATTCACAAGTTAAGGTCCCCTAGGGCCCAGGAGCTTATCCGCGAAATTTCAGCTTGATCCGATAACTCCTTCCCTGTTTTCCAGAAACCACGCATAGCCACTTAAAATTCATTTACTTTTTTTTCCTAGACGCCTACAGGTCACATCCGACATCGGATCTGGGTGTACGAAGACTCATTCGATGCGGAATTCTCCGAGTAAGTGCCCATGAAAGTTTCGTAGGAAAATCTTAACCCCCCGAAAGTTTCGACCCTCCAACCCCCCCATCCCTTTTAACGTTGTCCGATCGGGCTGAAATTCACAAGTTAAGGTCCCCTACGGCCCAGGAGCTTATCCGCGAAATTTCAGCTTGATCCGATAACTCCTTCCCTGTTTTCCAGAAACCACCCATTAGCTATTTAATTAACGGATTTCTCTCCATAAGAGCCCATGTTAATTTGAAATTTTTAAAAGCTATTGAGAAGTTATATTTACACACATGCAAGTTATTAGCTCAGTTGGTAGAGCATGAGTCTTTTAATCCTCGGGTCAAGGGTTCAAGTCCCTTACGGGCGGTTTTTTTTCACAACATCAAAAAAATTTTGATAACACCTGGACAGCTTATCATTTGAGAGATAACAGAATATTAGCTTCTTATGAGCAAAAGAAACATTTCGGTCATTCTATCTATTTTTTTTTCTATTTTATACAATGATTTAAAAGCGGGGGGGGGGGGTTCCTCTCCTAATTCCTGTACGAGGAGTACAGGAGTTATTAAATTACATCCACCATGGATTGTAGAAAAACGTACAGAATTAATATGAAAAAAAATTAAACCTGTACAAAAGAGTCTTTAAAAGCGGGGGGTTTGCCTCTCCTAATAGTCTTCTTATAGTCCTAATAGTCTAATAGTCCTTAAAAATTTCAAATTAACATGGGCGGCAGCCACCCAAGTTCCTCTCCTAATTCCTGTACGAGGAGTACAGGAATTATTAAATTACATCCACCATGGATTGTAGAAAAACGTACAGAAATAATATGAAAAAAAACTTCGTTTTCTTAAAGAGTTAAAGAGGCTGCGTCCCAAAGTCGAACCTTAAAACGTACAGGAATTAGAAGAGGCAGTTGGGGGGCTGCCGCCCCCCAAACCCCCAGCTTTTAAAGACTCTTTTGTACAGGTTTTTTTTTTTTGGGGGGGGGGACTTCATTGTTACTAATTACTAGTTTCGGCGCAATGGTTCTCCTGTCCTCTTGTGTTTAACATTTTTCGAAGTTATTCCATTATTCATTCATTTCAATTTTTTGTTAATTAAAAGAGGGCCTTTCCGAAGCCAAGAGCTGGGGGTTAGCAAAAAAACCAAAAACCTGTACAAAAGAGTCTTTAAAAGCAGGGGGTTTGGGGGGCGGCAGCCCCCCAACTGCCTCTTCTAATTCCTGTACGTTTTAAGGTTCGACTTTGGGACGCAGCCTCTTTAACTCTTTAAGAAAACGAAGTTTTTTTTCATATTATCAATATTAGGAGCTTTATCAACATAAAGATACTGTATAATCTTTTCAACATGTTCAGGTGAAATGCCCAAATCATCAAAGTCCAAGTCCTGCTGCATTAAAGGAGATACCACCATGGAATTAGGTTGCACTTGTTTTAATTTATGGTTACACAGCTTGAAACAATTGCACTTCAATGGATGCACTTATAAATTATAACATGGAATCTGAAAATATACTCTGTCTCTCCGACTCTAAATCAGCATTACTATTGATCCAAAATATTAATAGAATTGCTACTGACAAGGATTTATATAATATTAGAAGACAGCTTCTTAATCTTAAGATCAAAGAAAATGAAGTTTATTTTCAACATGTTCCTAGTCATAAAGGCATCAAATATAATGATATGGCTGATTCTCTAGCAGCAAAGGCTTCCATGTTATTTCCTAGTCCTTCCTCTGACATCAATTCAAGAGATATTATCAGGCAAAGATCCAAAGTTAATCACAGTAAATTAATGTTATCTCCATTTCATACAAGATTAAATACAGTGCTATATTACCGGCTGAAATCAGGTGCCCTATTTCTAAATAGCTTGTTATTTAATTGGAAGCTACATCATTCCCCTTCATGCCGAATCTGCTTTTGAGCAGAGGAAACAATCCAGCATATATTATTTGATTGCCAGGCTCAGAGTGAGGAGACTGTTGCTCTTAAGCGTCTCTGCTCCTTGGCTAAGATTCCAAATACTTATACAGCTATCCTGGATGCTAACCTGCCATGGGAAATTGATCGTAATATATTTAAGGCAGCAATTGATACCTTAAAGAAGAGAAATATTGTTTAATAAAGATTAAAGCTTGAAGAAGTCAATTTTTAAAAGGACGTTATTCATCCATAGTTTTTGATTGTGCAGAAGAGAGCGGGAATGAGTAGGAAGAGCCATATTGGTACCGGCCGGCCTAGTGGCCTTAAACTGCTGGGGACAGGTAGCTCAGGTACTCGCGCTTCCCACAATCAATAACAGTGTATTATTGTTCATAATTGCATGTATTCATTCTTTGCAGACTGGAGGAGAATAGCACTTCCAGTGGCTATTTTTTTTCTGGAGAAGAAGTCAAAGAGGTGAAAGGACTTGTTGTTAGTCCATATACCTCCCTACAATTTTTGGAACTGGAACTGGAACAAGAGTGAGGCAAGGCAAAACATATGGGAAATATATAATTTGTGGCATATATTTATTACCTTAAAATTAGATTACCTTAAATCACAGCTTGGAGTGAAATAAGGACTTTTGATCCTGTTGAATCACTTCTTGTGATGACAGTTGCATCCATGGCTGATTAGATTCTGGTGCATCCCAGTCAAATCTCAACGGTTTGTCACTCCACTCAGCATCCAGGCAGTGTTTGAATACATCTGTTGATTCAGCAGAAACAGTGTTCTCCTTGAGGTTGTTCCAGAGGTTCACAATCCGGTTCGAGAAGAAGCTGCATCCTGCTACAGTCCTTGTATGAAGTTTGCGGATTTGTTTTGGGTGTCCTCGTGTTCTGTGGGAAGAGTCAATCTCCAGAAGCTCATTTTCTTGATTGGTAGAGAGGAGTTTGTGTGCCTGGATCATATCCCCACGTTTCCGCCTGTAGACTAAAGAGGGGAGGTTGAGTAACCTCAGCCGTTCACTGTAGGGCTTGTTTTCCATACCGGCAATCAGCTTAGTGGCCCTTTGTTGGATTTGCTCAAGCACTATCTTGTCCTTTTGGAGTCGAGGGGTGGCCAGGATGGTCCCCACCTCCAAACACGGTCTTACCAGTCCTTTGTAGAGCTTGGTGATCACATGTCTACTTCTGCTGGTAATGCTGTGTTTAATGATACCTAGGGCTCTACTAGCATTGGCTGAGATCTTCTGTGAGTGGGAGCTGAATTTCAACTGGGAGTCTACAGTAACTCTAAGGTCTCTTTCCTCCTGAACATGCTTCAGTATGTGGTGAATCCCAGGGTTTTGGGTCATTACTTATTGTTGCTGGGGGTTATTGTGTCCAAAGTGTATGACCTTGCATTTTTCAGCGTTTAATTCCAGTAACCATCTTTTGACCCAGGAGCACATGTGGTTGAGATTAGTTTGGAGGGATTGGCGGGCAGAAGGGTAATGGCAGAACCTATGAGTTTTGAATCATCTGCATAGAGAGTGCTTTTGTTACTGGTGATAAGGGCTAGCTCATTTACGTATATATTGAACAGGGTAGAACTCATAACACTGCCCTGGAGGACCCCGCTGGTGACTTTGACTCCATCAGAGAGTGCTTGACTGTTTGGTCCAGTGGTCACTTTCACTTGCTGCGTTCTGTCCCTCAGAAAATCCTCGACTCAACTGATCAACTTTTGGACTAAGACACAAGGTGCATAGCCTGTGATTGAGGTAGCAGTGACAAACTTTGTCAAAAGCTTTGGCTAGATCCAGCAGGATTATATCCACTGGTACTCCTTTTTCTAGTAGGTCAGTTACAAGACTGTATGACTTAGGAAGGTTTGTATCCACTGATTTCTTAGAACGAAAACCATGCTGGCTGCTGCTGATGAGTGAGTTTGCCTCAAGATGGTTAATGATGCACTTGTTGACAATTCTCTCCATGACCTTGTATGCCACACAGGTAAGGCTGATAGGTCTATAGTTTGCTGCCGAAGTTTTGCTGCCCTTCTTAGGAATTGGGATAACTGTTGCCTTCTTCCAATCCCTTGGAAGCTTTCCTTGTGTTAGCGACAAGTTAAATAATTTTACCAGGGGCACTGAAATAGCAGGGCTTAGTTCCTTCAGCAGTCGTGGACTCAGACCATCATGTCCAGTCGATTTGTTGGCATCAAGCTCCTTAAGCTGTTTGGTTACTTCTTCGAGTGTGATTGGTGAGTGTAACATTTGGAAGGGAATGTGAGCCTTTTCTGCTGGTGGGAGGGTTGATTGGAGGTCATCCTTAGAAAACACTGAGGCGAACTGCTGATTCAGAAGGTTAGCTTTTTTTGAGGCGCAGGAAGAGACTGAGCTGTTATTCTCAAGGTCTGGTACTGAGTGTCTGCCTGGTTTACGCAGGGAGATATGTTTCCAGAATAACTTAGGGTTTTCTTTGACATTTTTGGCCAGATGTTCTTTGTAGTTTACAGTGAGTTTCCGCGTTTCTTTTCTGAGGAGATTCTTGGCCATTTTGTACTTCTCATATACTGTTGTTGTTTTTTGTTTTACAAACTTCTCCCAAAGTTTTTTCTCCCTATTGCATACTTTCTTGATTTTTGGGGTGAGGAAAGGTAGAGCTTTTGGTTTCTTTTTCCATGTCACGCTGGTATGATTGGCTTGACTCTCGAGGAGGTTATTTTTTAGGATTAGCCATGAAGCTTCCACATCATCTGAGATAAGAGTTTCCAGATTGGCATCTATCAGCTCTTCCACCATTATCTTGTAATTAGTAAAGGATTGCTTAGTATATTTTGATGGTTTGGAGTTTATATATGAAGAGATATAAGGGATTTGAAGGTAGAGAACTACCTTCAAAATATATTAAGTGCAATTTTTCTGTAAATTATAAAGTAAGAATTGTTTTCTTAATATGTTTTCTTCTCAATAGCCCTCATTCTAGGCTCTTACTTTAAACAGTTCTAAACAATCAATATTCAATACAAGATGCTACAGCTGAACCTAGTTTGTTGGTGCTTTCCATGATTATTAAATGAAATAAAATTATAAATGAAACAAGTTTTGTGGTGTAAAAAATTGATTGTGGTAATACTGTATTTTTGAGAAAAGCTGTTGTCACAGTCATTGAAAAATAGGAGGCAATTAAGCACAGTAACTTCAGCTATATGCAAGGGATTTTTGAGATACTGGCTTTCATTGCAAGAATTGATGCACAGAATACTGCACAACTCTTAGTGTTTATGTGTTATTATTAATTTCCAATTTGCAGTGGAATTGAGGGCTCAAAGACAACACCAAACATTGCTGCTTAGCACTCAACACAGTTAAAGACTATTAAAAAGAATAGATTGTCAAAAACAAGCCAGCATGCAAAATAATTGACTGGGCTTGTGCTTCACCTATAAAAATATATTTTGATGTGGGTTGATGAATGATAAATTAAAAAAGATCATCCCTACTATGCATTTTAGCCCTTGATAGTATCATCAATCAGGTAGGTATATGCAAAGGAATTCAAAATCAAGTAGGCCTATGTAATTGATCCAATTACCATTGTAATTAACTTGATCAAAGATGGATGGCTAAACTACAAATAGTTCAAGCATAAATTATAAGCTAAGGAAGAAAAATTCTGATATTTTGTTCCATGGAGTGTTTGGAGGCTGAGTTTAGGTACAATACCCTATGATCTTTGCTCCTTCAAGATGTTAAAAAGGGAGTTTTGGGCATTCTTAAAGAGTACAAGTTATAATATGGTACATTTATTTCAATAGTTTCGTTTTTCAATCTTTCTCCTTGTTTTCCTTCAATTTGCAAACTTTATCTCTTGAATGTTGTTTTGTTCATGATTTTCCTTCCAATATAATTGATATATTTTCTATCTTGAGCCTACTGTAATTATTATCCCTCTCTTGTGCTTTATAACTTGTAGAGTTGAATCTCATTTTGTATATATTACATGTGTTTACATTTCTTGCCTTTTCTGTTGATCATATTCTATTCATGGAACTTACAGTTTTCTTGTGGAGTTCCAGTCCATCTCGGTTATTCATTGAATGTGTAAAACTATAATGATATCCATTGCAGATACTGCTGCCATGTTTAAAGGATGTTTTTAATTCACTACTTTTGTCTCAATTAACTGTCATTTCATTGTTGCTACAATAAGTTTTCTTTTTCAACTGACAGATTTTATCTCGTCTGTTTTCTTAAATAATTAAATAAAATAAATTTTGGCACTTGTCCATTATTCAGAAAACATCAAAATTTGGATTCGCCAAATCAGACAATAATTGTTTTATAACTGTCTGTAAAGGGAGAAAATGGGCCTCAGTACCGTATTGTTGCTATATTTTAATTATTAGTTGGTGTTTAGATTAGGTTACATTTTAATTATAGCCCCACTATACTTAAACCCATCCCCCTAATGTGCAAATATATAGTCCAATCTTATCTATCTTCCAAGAGTCTTAGTGGTTTCAACCCACGTACCTGTAAATTGAATGAACTTGGGAGCTTTCTGAAAGATGGAAAAGTGCCTAAATTTTTGTTCAAATCAAACTAAGGAGCAATATAGTCAGGGCACCAGATTCTGTATTTCGCTTATTTCGATTAGTACCCATGCCGGAAGGTACAAAAATGTTTAGGGTGGATTCCATGGTAGTCGACCATGCTGAAAACGAATATTGTGGGCGCATGTTCGCCGTTGGGGTGTTTCTGAGATATAGGCCAAAAACACCAAATTTGGCCTATAATGGTGTTTGACGATTCTAAAAATTTTTATTGATAAGATTGGTCAAATCTAGCGTACTCTTAGATCAATAGAAAGAAGAGACTTGGGGCTACATGAATATGATTTTTGTTTGTAAAAAAAAAAAAAAAAAAAAAAAAAAAAAAAAAAAAAAAAAAAAAAAAAAAAATAGTACACTTTTTACTGCAGTTTAAAAAAAACCAGATTTTTGTCAAAAAATTTTTAACAGAAAAGCTAAAAACTCGAAATTTTTTCAAGATAAAGTATTTTTTATATATTAAAAAAGAAAGCCCGTTTACTTTACTTTAATTTCAAACACATTGAGCTAAGAAAAACAGTTTAAATTATTGTATCTGGGGGGTCTACAACTTTTTTAGCGAGTGTACCCGATAATAGGAATTTTGTTTAGTAACCTGCTACCTAGGGGGAAGTTGACTGATAAGCTAAGCAGAAGAAATTGATAAGCAGAAGATGAAAAAGAAAAGTGAGTCAGGTAGGCTAAGATAAAAAAAACAACAAACAAACAGTTACTTCAGGTTGATTCAACGTGTGATTCTGACGCTAATACTGATTTGCTGATGGATTATAATGAAGAATATGATACAAATTTGGAAGGTAAAAAAAATTGAAAGAAATATAATTTTTTAAAGTTCTTTTGGTGTTGTAAAGTTGGCTGGCAAAAGCAGTGTAACTTTTTTTTTGCAGAAGTAAGAGACTTAATGAAAGTAATTCACAAAATTAAATATCACAAGAAACTAGGTGATACTGACTCCTTTAGATTTATAAGGATTGATCAAAAGGTATGTTACACTGATCAATCAGATTTAGTATTGGAACTTCCAGTTCTAGTGAAAACCCGTGGGACTGCTTGTCAAATGGAACATCTGTGATTTGAAATTGATTTGTCAATATTTAATCTAGAATAGTTGATACTTGCTGGAGAACAAGTAGTAAATGTGTTCCTGTTTGTTTTTGTACTTATTTATGAAAGTAGTCAAAATTAGAATACAAAGTGGCCAAAGGTACATGATCTATGCTGTACCTCTGACCAGTTGATGTATATTTTTTGACCTTTGATTAATCTAAAAGAATAATGCAATGCATGTTCCAGAGATGCAATGTGTGTTTTAAGAAAAAAAGTTGGTTATGATTCTAATGTATCATTTCATAATGAAATACAGTTTAAAAAAAAATGGCCAAAGCTGCAACACTCTCTACACCATGTCTTATACAGTACCTATCAGACATGCGGAGTTTACCACAAACCTTTCCTGATGTACACAGGAACTTCATGATTGGATACTTCGCAGTGAAGAGAACGCACACCAGGTTCACGGCCACCTGGTCCGATCAGATACTGGAACGCACAATGAAAAGGGATGCAAAGACGACGGCCGGAATAATAGGAGAACAAATGGATGAGAGACAAACTTAAGCTTAGATTCTTACCTTACCGATTTCCGCTGCCATCAGCAATGGTTTCCTGCAAGTAGTCAACGTATCCACAGAGACATTGAAACGTCACGAAGACAATCAGTTGACGACGACGCGATTACATCTTTCGCGAGATAGAGTTCGAGACATTTCCACTAAATGTGGCAATCTGTTCAGCAGAGTGGACTTCGACCTAGTGAATATTGTGACGTCAGAAGTTGTGGGCGATGAGAAGATTGTTTCTGATATTACTTACGTATCCACAAAAGGAAAAGAGGTGGTCGATGACTTTCTGTGCAACAGGAAAGACGATGTGAAAAAGGTTGCACTCCAAACTTTCCCTTCAGAGAGAAAAACTCAGAAAGTGAAGGGTGTCCCTAGAACCGATCTGACCTGAGTTCTGAAGTAACAGCCTTGAAGAGAATCATTACTGCTCAGTTGAGCTACGGTGAAGAAAATGAGAAAGCAGTTGCAAAGATCCTCATAAAAGAGATTCTTCCTTTCCCTCCATCCATTTTTGAACATCTTCCACAACAATCAACCAAGACATCCTCTGGCTGGAAAATGAGAACAGGGAACAAAGCTGTATTGTTAAACTGGCTAAGAAAAAAAAGGAGGACTTGCAGCATGGCCGGCGACTTTGAAATCCAAAGAAACAACATCAGGTACAGTACACATCATTGACCTCATCCAAGATAAGGTCATATCGGCCTGCCATGTCTGAAACAGTCAAATCCTTTGCGGAAAGATTGCTTCTATCGTTGTTGAATGATCTTCCAGTGGGTATTCCTGAAGTCCACATTGTTGCAGATCGGTACGACGGGCTGTTTGGGAAGCTTAAGGACACCGGAGGGTCAATCTCCTTGAAATCAGCATGCAGACTCCAACGAAGAAAAGGAAAAAATTTCCAGATATCCGTTCTTAGCACAATTGAAGCATGGGATGCCGTTCTTGCAAGCTCAGCGTCTAAAAGCCGGCTCCTTGAAATTTTGTATGAAACGTGGGAGCAGATGGGTGATCAGCTTCTGGACGTACTCAACCTTTTTCTCTCAGGTGGATTCAAGGAGAGATTCAAAGTGTCTCTGGTCAAGTGTGGCTGCAGTTCAACTTTACCAGAACACTGTGACTACAAGGAAGGCTTGTCCTCCAGCCACGAAAAGGCTGACCAATGCCTTATGAAACATGCCAAGTACGCTAGCCGTTACGCTTGTAGCAGCATTGTGCATGCCAACGACGTGGACAAACTTGGTAGTAGCCTCTGTTCATTTTTTTTTGAAAAGCTTCAAGCTGAAGGACTGAGCGAACTTTTCTTGAAGTTCCTGACTTACATTATCCCAGTACACGAGCTGGCGGATGGAGTCCAATTGTCCAAAGAGGAGCAGATTATGTTACCGTTCGTGTACTGTCTGTCAGGTTGTGACACTACGAACTTTTTCTTCGGTGTTCTGAAAGCTCCTTTCTTAAACACCGCGGCGTCTCCAACTTTGTCCTCAAAAATGGTGTCTGTGACGGAGCGGATCAAGGATGCAGAAGGGAAGCTTTCAGTCGACGCGTTTAGAGAAGTTTACGACCTATCAAAATCCCTGGTCACTAAAATGTACGGTAAACAGACAGGATTCATTTCACTAGCCAGTGTAAGGGCTTACATTTGGTGCCAGAAACAAGATGTAAGAAGACTGCCACCTTCTAACGACACCTTCGAGCCATGCATACGAAGAGCCATATTTGCGACATGGATAATCTTGTCCTCAGTACATTCTTGGCCGAACATTCCAGATCCACTCCTCCATGGATGGAAGATGGCTGAAGGGAGAGTAGATTCGGTCGTCTCAAGCTGTAAAAAAGCATCAAGCCTGGAAGCTTACTGCAGATGCAAAAGTGGAAGATGCAGGAAAGACTGCAGCTGCTCAAAAATGAAAGGATGCTGCAGCTTATGCTCCTGCCACGGAACCAGGAGGGCATGCAGGGAGTCTGACCTTGCCCCATCTGAATTCTCGGAAGAAGAAAATGAGGAATATTTTTGAAAGTTTTATTTGATACCTTTTACTTTTAATTACAACAGGTCCCTAACCAGTTACTATTACCCAATTTTACGGGCAGGACAAGTAAGACAACTCCAGTGCGCCGACTGAATCCATCTGTGAAGCAGAATTCTTTCATATATTAAATAGCTCAGTCGTATCAGTGGCAAATCAGGTCCCAAAAAAGTAATTGCAGACGCCTTAGTACACCAGAAAACATATTCGTCCATTCTAAAAAAAATACTTTTTTTAGTCAACATTTTTTAAAATCTATTTTTATTTTTTAATTAAAAGTTGAAAAGTTTAAACAGTTAGGAAGTTTGAAGAATTCTTACCCTTTGAAGAAGAAAAAAAAATATGTCCCTTTTCACGATACGGCTAGTGATCATTTCAGTGACCTTTTAAAAATAAAAATAGTTTATATTTTTTTTTAGCTCAAATCGTACGGAATTGAATGAACTTTCTTTTCGAATATGAAAAAAAGTTTGTTACCTTGAAGAAATTTCGAGTTTTTTGCCTTTCTTTGAGATATTTGTTGAGTTTTACAGCATTTATTTTGAAACTGCAGTAAATAGAGAAAAAAATAGTGTTTTTTTTCAATTTAAAAATCATATTCTTGTAGATCTATATCTCTTCTTTCGATTAATATAACCTTACGCCTGATTCCTCAATCCAATAACTCGTAAAAAATCCTGAATCGTCACACTTAGTTATATGCTAAATTTGGCGTTTTCGGCCTATATCTCACAAACGCCCCAACGGCAACATGCGCCCTACGATATTCGTTTTCAGCATGGTTGACTAAACTAGGATCCGTCCTCAACATTTTTGTACCTTCCAGCATGGGTGGGTGCACGACACAGAATCTGGCGCCCTGACTAATATTTAAACATAACACGTGCAGAAACACTTCTTTAAATGATTGAAACTGTCCCTTCTTAAGCCCTTGCTTTTTATGCTAAAGTCTTAAAATTCTTTAAAAATGCTTCTCACTTAAAGTCCATTGCCCTTGCGTTTAAGCAATCTTTCTTGAAAAATTGTAAAAACAAAGGCAAGCCTCAGTGGAAAGAACAGGGGTTGGTGAAGGGGGTCGGTCAACTCTTAATATGAAATTACAGCCTTGGATCTCTTGCTTTTCAATGATAATGGAAAGGTCTTGCGTTCACTGTATATCTTCTTTTTAAAGAAAAAAAGGTAGATAGTGTAAGAAGTAAAAAAGATATATTGAAAAATATTAAAAATGACGCTCTATAGGCTATAGTAAAAAATTGCACTTAACTGACCCATTATATTTAATAATAGTTACATATCGGTGCTAACGATGGAATTTCTTTTTCAAATAAGGAGGGAAATTTCCCCATTAAACAGAATGTCAATTTCACTTTATTGGGGACACTCCCTGAGAAATTCAATATTCTGTTCAACTGAAGAATGGGAAAATTCTTTGATGAAATAAATATCTTCAGGCTCACTTGCGTTTGGATGAAAAGTTCCTAAAAATTCAATTTCCTGTTCAACTGAGGAGTGGAGGAATTCTTCAATAAAATGAATTATCTTCACATGCGTTTGCGGGAAAAGTTGAAATATAATGAATTTCTTCATCTTCGAATGGAGAGGGGGGAACCCCCGATATTTTCAGTATAATTTTACTCGGTGGGGGGGGGGAGGTTCCCACCAAGAATTTTACTGTGTTGTTCCATTGGAGAATTGGGAAAGTCCCAGTGAATTTTAAATTATCTTCACTTGTTGGTGATATGAATATATTTATATCAGATTCAAGAGGTCTAATATAGATATTGAGTCTTGTATGTTTCACTTACGTTTAATGAGACTAAGATTGTTGAATAAATAAGAGGTTGATACTCTGTGCTGATAATCAACTGGTTTCTCTCTCTGTGTTGTAAAACAAGTGAGTTCAATATGTTATTTTTGACTTTTAAATATTAGGATGAATCCTTTTGGAAGATGTTAACTGGTTTGAAAATATTAGATCGATTTGCTGGAAAAAGTTATAGGTCCTGAAAAATATTATCCGAAAATGTATAATTATTTAGAGGGTTAAAGGGAAAACTGTTGTTTTGTGTATTATGATGTTTGGGGGTGGGGTGTCTTTCTTTGAAGTGGTTAATAGGCTAGAAAATAATGAAAAAATATTATTGGAAAAATCTACCTTGGTTGATAGAGTATGATGTAATTCTCTGCTTAAAGACAACCTCGATAGCTTTTAAGATGATTGAACTATTCGACAGTGATTATATTGGTTTAAAAAAACCTTCTTGTGGACTTGTTTTCGAGTGTGCGTTTGTACAGTTGACTATGGAGCGTGAGTAAGTTGCCTGCTATTACTGGCAAGTGAAGTGTAAAATGTATGACCATGATAGAAGGTTGTGGGGTTTTATGTTACACTATGTGAACCAGCTGGGATTTAATGACCAAGTGATTCACCCATCTTATAAAACTGACACAACTGAATACTGTTCAAGACGAAGTGAAAAATCCGTCTTTTTTGGAGGTGAAGCGTAATATGAAAGTGTGTAATGTACCAAAGTATAAAGTTTTTATTCGAAAATGTGACCCTAATATCCACTTGTTAAAACTTAAAAGAGTTTAAGTATCCAAAATTTGAAGGGCCTTATCACCGACCCGAGGAAGAAGCTATGTTCTTTACTCTCTGAGTACAGAACATGCCTCACCGTAGAAAGTATATACAACACGTTAAAAAGAGCGTTAATGCTACACCAAAATCATGGGACCGTCGCGATCGGATGAGCCATGACGAGTTTTAAATATTGTTTTTATGTAAATATATGTCTCCAAAAATATTTCTTTTTGAACACGCTTAATCAGTAAACTTTTTTAAGCTTACCCTGTCTTTATGTTTAGAATAAAACTAATAAAATTTTAATTGAAAAGGGAGAGCCTAATATTCCACTTTTTTGATTAGAAGAGTTTAAGTGCCTACAATATGAAGAACCTTATCACCGCCCCGAGGTAGATGTTAGGTTCTTTGCTCACTGGGTACTGAAAGACATGCCTCATCGTGAAAAATGTATACGAAACACTAAAAAAAATTTTTTTAAAGCTAAACCAGAAACCCACTAAAACAGGTTCATAAGGTCAGGCCAAATTTACATTAGAAGTAGTGGTATTGGCTTGCTGCTAATCAAGGAGGCAAAGAAATGTCTCTTATTTCATAGCCCAGTCTTAGATAGATTGCTCAGTGCGAGTTTTAATTACAAAAATGGAAAGATTATAATCTTCGTGTGCTACGCACCAACCAATGCTTCTCCAGATGACGAGAAAGATAATTTTCACTTAGTGTTGGCAACGACTGTCCTCCACTTCCCCTCACAACGTACTCGTCCTGGTGGGTGACTGCAATGCAACAGCCTCTGACCCTTACGGAGCTTTCAAGTTTGTAATTGGCACTGTCGCCCCAGGTAACGGAAAACGATTGCTCCAGCTGTGCATCATACTGGTCTTTGCTAACACACTATTTCACATAAAAATATTTATAAGATAACATGGTACAGCAATGACGGGCCTACTTGAAAGATGATCTACTACATTATAGTCAACCAGGTATGACGATAATCAGTCACAAATTGTCGAATGTTCTGCCGAACTCAGAAACACTGACAATAGAATGGCAACTGCCAACTTCTGTCTCAAACTAAAAGCTCATCCGCCAAAGTGACGCCATTTGAAGTTGGACGTTCAGAAACTCAAGTGGGATGAAATCCAGCAAAATTAATCAGTTGAAATCCAAAATAGGTTTGATTGCCTGAATACCCTTGATGACCCAGATACTCTCTGGCAATCTTACAAGAGCAACACACTAGAAGTTGCTACTGGTACTTTTGGAGGAAGAGGCATTAAAATATGCCATGGCTGTCAGAGGAAGCACTAACTTATTTGCCGTGATAAGCAACAATTTGTTGATAATAAAGTTGATGAACTGGAAGAAGCTGCTCGAAAAGATGATGTTATGTCATTGTTCAAGTAGATCACTCACCTGAGCGAAGGGAAACCTCCTGAAATAGGAGCAGTAGGATCGGAATCTGGTGTAATGTTGGAAGATGAAAGCGCACAACTAGAAAAATGGAAGAAAAACTTTGCAAAGCTTCTGAACGTTGATAGAGTGGTTGTTGATCCTGGCCTGCTGTCGTCTACTGAAAAAACCATACGCGAAACTTATTCAGAGCCTGGTTCCCCTTCAGTTGAAGAGATACGGAAAGCCCTGCTCATAATGAAAATAACAAGGTGGCCGGGATCTGGGGGATCACCGTTGAGCTGCTGAAAATCGTAGGACCAGCAATGCTTCTTTGGCTACACACGCTATTCTCTTCTGTCTAGACAACAGAGACAATACCGGAAGAATGGGAGGAAGGACTATTCCTTCCTCTGTGAATGTGTAAAGGCAACAGAAGCGATTGCCCCAATTACAGAGGAATCACCGTCCTATCAGTCTCCGATAAATTGTTTACCATGGCTCTACTGGAGAGAAGCCCCTAATTTCTCCACAAATGCCACCGGATTCAGTAAGTGGGTTTGATGCCCAATAGGTCAACGACCGAGCAGATCTTTCACCATCCGTCCAGTTGTGGAAACAGCCTGCGAGTTCCAATGTGGAGCCTATATTGCCTTTCTCGATTTCAAAGCGGCCTTTGACTCGGTTGACCATGATTCTCTCTGGTTGAAACTTGGACGAACAGGACTTCCTGACAAGTATTGCTGTCTGTTCAAGGCCCTTTATACTTGTACTAAGAGTTCAGTCCAGATAAACGGTTGTCGCAGCCCATATTTGGAATAAATACCAGTGTGAGGCAAAAATATGCTGCCGCCCCCAAACTTTTCGATACCGTTTTCTATTACGTTATGGATGGAACCACAAACTGTCTCATTTTTGGACTATAGTTTGGCGACCGAGTCCTAAATGATTGTGACTTCGTCGATGATATCGCTTTATTATGCACCCCTGCAGCCGAAGTCGAAGAAGCCCTTCCACGCTGTCGGTAGAAGCATCTTAAGTGGGCCTGATCAGCTGGCAAAAGACTAAGATAGTGACCATTGACCTGGCAGACGCAGTGCTTAGACCTCGCCTGTTATCATTTTGGTCCGAAACTCCCTAGAGTGGGTTTCAAACCAAGTTCCTCAGACCAATCGAAGGGATTAAGTAATTTGACTTTGTCTCCAACACCCAACTTCTGTAATGTACCCACCAGAAACTTAACTCTTGTCAGCTCACTGCATAAACTCTTTGGTGGTTCAGCCACCTAGCTCGAATGTCAGCAGAAACGCCAGCCAGATTTTTTTTATCCCTTGACGCACGGCTGGAAGCGTCCGTGTGGAAGGCATCGTTCTAGATGGAAGGGCAGCCTTGATCACTTCCCGTCATTGATCGGTAGCACCCCAGAGGAAGCTATCATGCTAGCACAGGACTGTCTAGACTGAAGGCGACGAGTGGCTTTTCTCTCTGCACCAGACCTTCACCAGGAGCAATAAGTCAAGTAATTTGGAGAAATGAGGGCGAGGGGGGATTGTTGCCTTCCGATCACTTTTGACTCGTAAAAAAGGAGCTTGAACTTCAATTTCCATTCAAATGAGACTTCTCCGTTGTTTTTACGACCATCCCTCCCATAAAAAACATTAGGTACTTGTGTATTATTCAGAGCACACTCAATAAGTGAAGTTAATGAAATGAAACAAAATATGTTGAATATATAATAGTTTAGAAACAAATTTGGGCTATATATTTGCACATTAGGGGGGGGGGGTAAAGCACAGCGTATATTAAATGTGTAAACTAACCATTGCTATATTTAATACATGCTATGCTTTACCCCCCCCCCCCCTCCCCTAATGTGCAAATATATAGCCCAAACTTATAATTGCCTCTTTTTCAAATATAATTGCCTGTTTTTCAGTCTTTGGCTAATCCCTAATCTTCATCTCAAAGTCCTTGTTTGGACACTATCTTCTATCACTATGCATAGCAAACTAAATTGAGTTTTGTCTTTGTGGCTATGAAACCGGATTTTCTCAGCAAAATTCTTGAGTGTGTTCTGAATTGAATTGAATCAATTGAATAATGAACAAGTACCAAATATTTAATTAAAATGTACCTGCATCGTAGTTTGTTTCACGAAAAAACCTAACTTCACTGATTGAGTGTGTTCTGAATAATACACAAGTACCAAACATTAAATGCGTTTGGAGTATAACTTATAACGCTTTAACCCGGGCTTTGGGGGTTTGTGTCGACCCCTGAGTTTTTTCTTATCTGATTTTTGGATCCTTTTGAGTAAAAAGGTCATCTCAAATTTTGATCGGATGCATTCGTTGAAATGAGGGGCATGGGGGCGGGTCTTTTTGCCCTCCGATCATTTAAGATTCTTAAAAAGGCAACTAGTATCCCGATGTCTAATCAAACGAGCCTCCTCCGCAGTGTCTACGACCACACTTTCCATATAAAGTGCATCAGAAAAAAATAAATAAATAATGAAACATTGAAAGCTTATGAGCTTTACTATAGGCAACGCTATAGTGTAGCCTGTGAAATACATAGGAGACTTCTTGCTCTCTTCTAAGTCTGGATTGACATATAGAGTATGATTTGCTTTTTATGTTTTTATATATGATTGTCGCTATTGTTTTCTTAAAAATAGTTAAATATTCTGATTTTGACAGTTTTTGCTAAGGTAGAACTCTTTTTTTGCAGTGCTTGCTTTGCTCAATGACGAGTCTACAATCTTCTAAATTGGTGTTTACCTATTGTACTTAGTTATGGATAAGAATCTTGGAAACCAATGTACAGCTGATGATGATTCAGTTTTTCATGAAAGTCTCGAAGGAGAAAACAAATCAAAGGCAAGATTTTTGATTTCTATATACGTTTTTGAGTTACATATTAAAGTTTGCTAGAGATGTTCCTCCAGTCACAACTCTGTTTGGGATTTTTGTTTTATAATGAATGCTCATAGTTTTAGCTTGTTCCCTTTTTTCTTCCCTTTTTTCAACACTAGTTTATAAAAAAAAAGTCGGAATTGTCGATTCTATTGATAGTCAGGGAGCGACAGGAGAGAAATGTCAAAATTTGTGGTCTTAGGTGATAGGCAAGTTGCATAATGTTTGAGAAAACAACGTAGTGTCAGTGATTATGCTGAATGCGACAATCAACGTTATATAGAAAATGATTAAAAAATTTCGAACTATTCAATTGCTTCTCAAGTCGATGCAAATTGAATACGGTTCTTTACTCTTGAGCATTTAAAAAAATTTATTCTTGAGCCTTTACAACTTTTACAAAACTTCTTTTATCTTTTTCTGTTCAGTTTCAGTCGTTAAAAATTTACAAAAGATATAACTTAATTTATAGTGTTTAGGGAAAAATCTTGGTACATATTGAAAATTTACTTGTCTGACTCTTTCTCTTAACTCTATTTTTAAAATAGTAAGAAACTTTAGCGTAAAGAGCGGGACGTTGAGGTCGAAAAGCCCCTTTCATATACGGAATAATTTCTGTTCGTTTTAAGTTTTAATGTTGCTCCTTACTTTCATTTAAAAAACTTGTTTTTTTTATTTAATTTCTGGACGTTTTTGAATTAATGCATGTTTTGATCTTGGCTCTCCGCACATAAATAATTAAAACGAAATTTGCATAATAATTAATTGCAATTAATCGGAAGATTTTGAGAAAAAAGGAGTGAGGGAGGAGGCCTAGTTGCCCTCCAATTTTTTGATTACTTAAAAAAGCAACTAGAACTTTTAATTTTCTACAAACATTTTTTCATTGGTACAAAATATACATCACTTACGAATTAATTTACATAACGAACTTCTATATTCGTATGTTTTGTTGCATGTATGAGGGGATTCTACCCTCGTCGAAACCTCGTTCTTTACCCTAAAGCTTAAATTTTGTCCCAATTCCTTAAGAATGAGCTCTGAAGCACAAAGGCCATAGAATAAATAGTTGAAATTACTAAAAATACTTCAGCGTAAAGAGTGAGGTATAACGAGGAGGTAAGCCCCTCATATGCGTAATAATTTTTGTTCGTTTTAAGTTTTAATGCTGCTCCTTACTTTCAGTAGAAAAAACTTTTCATATTTATTTTTTCATTGTTTTTTCAAATAATGCTAGAAGATCCTGCGCCCCCTTCATTAAAATTCTCTTCCCCCATGACAAGTTTCTCCATGGAAATATCCTCCCACGTACCCCCCCCTCAGATCTCCCCCCTAAGCAAAAAAAAATCCCCCTGAAAACGTCTGTACACTTCCCAGTAACCATTACTATGTGTAAACACAGGTCAAAGTTTGTAAGTTGCAGCCCCTCCCACGGGGATTGCGGGGGATTAAGTCGTCCCTAAGGACATAGCTATTAGGTTATTTGACTATGGTGAATAAAATGGCTATCTCAGAATTTTGATCCGGTGACTTGCGGGAACTTTAAAAGACTTTTAAGTTCCTTTTTGTCACTTAAAGTGACTTTTTGTCACTTAAAAAGGGCACTAGAACTTTTAATTTCCGTTAGAATGAGCCCTCTCGCGACATTCTAGGACTACTCAGTCGATACGATCATCCCCTGGGAAAAAAAAACAACAACATAACAAATAAATACGCATCCGTATATGTCTTCTGGCAAAAAATGCGAAATTCCACATTTTTGTAGAAAGGAGCTTGAAACTTCTACAATAAGGTTCTCTGATACGCTGAATCTGATCGTGTGATTTTTGTTAAGATTGTATGACTTTTAGGGGGTGTTTCCCCCTATTTTCCAAAATGAGGTAATTTCCTCAGGCTCGTAACTTTTGTTGGGTATAACTGTTCTTGATGAAACTTATATATTTAAAATCAGCATTAAAATGCGATTCTTTTGATGTAACTATTGATATCAAAATTCCATTTTTTTAGAGTTTTGGTTACTATTGAGCCGGGTCGCTCCTTACTACAGTTCGTTACCACGAACTGTTTGATATCCTCTTAGGCTTTCAAGACCGGATGTAAACAGTGATGCTTAGGGGAAACAGAAGTATTGATACAGACTTTGAACAGTATTTGAGTTGTACCCATGAAGAGGCTGATACTAGAGATATATTGAGCTCGTTGGACTGTTTGTAAAGGGTACTTAATTTATTTTTATTAGTATGAAAGTCATTGTTGCTGCATGCGGTAGAAATTCTTGCCTCTCTTGATGAATTGTGAGTACATTTATTCCATTGACAGCTTGAGCTCATATATTTTTCGCCGTTTGATGCATCCTTTGAGTGTCATGCTAAGAGTGTTTGCCTCCAGTTGAACATTTTTGTTTTATAAGTAAACTGACCAAACTACCAGTTTCTATATATCTCATAGTTGGGCTGGACATTTCAGAACGGTGAGGTTTGGCCAGTTTTGTCCATTGTTAATGGTGTAGTTGCAGTACAAAAATTTGTTCATCCACAGGAAAAGGGCTTTTTGATCTACTTTGTGGCTGAGGTGGGAAATGTTTGAATGCTTCTTCTATACAGTAATTTTTTAAGTATTTAAAAAAAATAAAGTAATTTTTCTAGTTCTATAGTTCTTAAAGTTTCTTCTGTTTGTAATCTAGACTAAAAAGGAAAAATTTGATATATCGAGCCCGTTTTTTAAGTTTATTTATTTTGAAGTACACTACTCAAAATAGCTAACAACTACTATTAGAACAGCGCTCCAGTCTTTTTGTTCATAATATTAATAATTTCACTTAGCTATTAACTTCAAGGTCATGTATGTAAATATTTTATTCGCGAGAAACAGCCTAAACCTTGCGGCTTATTTTATGGGTGTGTGTGGGGATGTATGAATGTTTCTTCTAGTTATAATTTGGGCTCAGATGAATAGGTCTCATATGTTTAGCTATTATCTTTGCTGAGATTATCTTTCATATGCTTAGATGCATTTTGGGAATGCAATGATAAATCCTGCACTTTGAAAAGGGACAAACTGGATAATTTAACATCCTTACCCTGGGGGATGTGGGGCATGGTATCTGCGGGGCAAATATTTTAGATCTTTTTACTATTTTGAACAGCATTGCTTTTTAACATTTCTATCGATGTAAAGGGGAACACCTGAAAGGTAAAGAGGAGGGGGTCTGACTGCTTTCCGTTCATTTCTGAACTTCCCTCTACATAATTTAGAGTTCCAACTTAATACCCTTAGTTTTTCCTTAGATATTTTTATTGCACCCTTACTGCCCTCCTGTAGGGCTGTATACTGGGTAATTATACAGCCCTCCTATATATACCATGTTTTGATTTTGTTTGACACCCCCATTCACGTTTTCTAAAGAGTTTACCTTAATACCCTTATCCTTTTTTGAGACTCAAGACTAGTTTGCCCCCTTGTATATAAACAAAGGACAACTTAATGTAACATACATTCTTGCCCTGGGGATGTGGATGGTTTTGTTATCCCCAGCAGCATAGTTATTTAACTTTCCGATTATTTTGAACTAGAGGGCTATGCCAAAATTCTTATTAAGTATCTTTGGGGACATTGCAGCTAAAAAGGCCATGGGAGTGAGGCTGGTTGTCCTTCGACATTTTTAACATCCCCTTCAACATGCCCTGAAAGTTTAAACTCAACACCTTCAGTTGTCTTCCAGATATTGGAAATACCGCCTTTTTGAAAAACTGAATGCAAATGGTATGTAGTTAAACAGGCCCCTCAAAATTCCCCGAAGTTTTAACTTAATACACATATCTTTTTCGAACACAATTAGAATCAAACCAGCCCCCGTTTCCGAATGACAAATCCTGCACTTCAAATGTGAAAATTGTATTTTCACGATTCTTCCTTGGGGGCTTTTGGAGGCATTGTACCCCCGGAGCCATAGCTACTTTACCCAATGCCTATTCTGAACAAAATCACGAAATTTTAATCAGTGTTGAGGAAAAGGGGCATCTAAATAGGGCAAGGGGACTTTCAGTCCTCCAATCACTTTTCAACACCCCCTCAACCTAACCCTATTTGGTTTGAACTTTATAACCTTAGCCATTCCTTAGATATATCTGATTCACTATTTTGACAACCAGCATACGCATGACATGTTTAGATTGCGTTCGGTATTCCTTTCTAAACCTGTGGAGGGTCATGTCATTCCCATAGATATAATTGTTTGATCTTTTAACTATTTTGAAGAAGATGGGTATTAAAAATTTTGATGGATTTTTATGGCACTTGGTATTAACCATACCAATTCGGAAAAAATAGAAAAAATGAAGTATTATTAACTTAGGAGTGGGTGATGGGATCTTAATGAAATTTGATGTTCTGGATAATATTGTGTCTCAGAATTCTTATTTTAAATCCCGACTGGATCTAGTAACACTGGGAGGAATTGAGGGGAGGGGGACCTAAAATCTTGGAAAACGCTTAGAGTGGAGGGATCGGGTTAAAACTTGGTGGTAAAAATATCATAAGTCATAGATACATTGAAATAACCGGAACGGATCCGCTCTCTTTAGGGGAGTTAGGGGAGGAGGGTTAATTCTGAAAAATCAAAAAAATGAGGTATTTTTAACTTAAGAAGGAGTGATCGGATCTTAATGAAATTTGATGTTTAGAAGGATATCGTGTCTCAGAGCCCTTATCTTAAATCCTGACCGGATCCAGTGAAGGGGAAGTTGGGGGGAACCTAAAATCTTGGAAAATGCTTAAGAGTGGATGGATCGGGATGAAACTTGGTAGGAAAAATAAGTACAAGTCCTAGATACGGGATTGACATAACCGGAATGGATCTGTTCGCTTTGGGGGAGTTGGGAGGAGGATTAATTCTAAAAAATTAGAAAAAATGAGGTATTTTAACTTACGAAAGTGATTGTATCTTAATGAAATTTCATACTTAGAAGGACCTCGAAACTCAGATCTCTTATTTGAAATCCCTACCGGATACAGTGTCATTAGGGGGAGGGGACTGGAAATTTTGGAAAGAGTAAGTACAAGTCTAAGATAGGTGACTGATATAACCGGACTGGACCCGTGCTCTTTGGTGGAGCTGGGGGGGGGATTAATTCGGAAATATTTTAAGAAATGAGCTATTTACGAACGGGTGATCAGATCTTAATAAAATTTGATATCTAGAAGGATCTTGTGCTTTAGAACTTAAATTTTAAATCTCGACCAGATCCGGTGACTTTGAAGGGAGTTGGAGGGGGAAACCGGAATTCTTGGAAAACGTGAAAATCGTGGTATCCTACGAGAGATCGGATCTTAATGAAACTTGATATATAGACGAATCTTATGTCTCAGATGCTCCATTTTCAATTCGAATCGGATTCGGGGACATAGAGGGTTGGAGGGGAGAAACAGAAATCTTGGAAACCGGAATTCTTGGAAAACCCTAGAGTGGAGAGATTGGGATGAAACTTGATGGGAAGAATAAGCACAATTTATAGACACGAGATTGACATAATATGTACTGATCTGTTCTCTTTGAGGGAGCTGGGGGTTGTTAATGTGGAAAAATCAGAAAAATTGAGGTATTTTTAACTTAAGAACGGATGACCGGATCTTAATGAAATTTGATATTTAGAATGAACTCATGTCTCACAGCTCTTATTTCAAATCCCGACCAGATCTTTTGACATTGGGGCTAGTTGGAGGGGGAAACCGGAAATCTTGGAAAACCCTTAGAGTGGAGAGATCGGGATGAAACTTGATGGGAAGAATAAGCACAAGTTATAGATACGAGATTGACATTATATGTACGGATCCGTTCTCTTTGAGAGAGCTGGAGGTTGTTAATACGGAAAAATGAAAAAAAATTGAGATATTTTTAACTTAAGAACGGTTGACCGGATCTTAATGAAATTTGATATTTAGAAGGAACTCATGTCTCAGAGCTCTTAAGTCAAATCCCGACCAGATCTTTTGACATTAGGTGTAGTTGGAGGGGGAAACCGGAAATCTTGGAAAACGCTCATAAATGTCGTAGATACCTGATTGACGTAACCGGACTGGATTCGCTCTCTTTGGTGGAGTTAAGTGGTGGGGTTCAGTGCTTTGGCGAGTTTGGTGCTTCTGGACGTGCTAGGACGATGAAAATTGGCGGGCGTGTCAGGGAGCTGCACAAATTGACTTGATAAAGTCGTTTTATTCCGATTCGACCATCTGGGGGCTGAAGGGAGAGGAAAAATTAGAAAAATTGAGGTATTTCTAACTTACGAGTGGGTGATCGGATCTTAATGAATTTTAATATTTAGAAGGACCTCGTGACTCAGAGCTCTTATTTTAAATCCCGACCGGTATTAAGCCTCTGGTTTTCCTTTTAAAGCAATCTTAGTGATTCTTGAAATTTTTCTACAGCTCATACCATATGAGCTCTTGGCTCTTCCGACCTCGTCACGAGTGCCGTATGAGCTCTTAGCTCTTGTTTTTTTTGAGGAAGTCCAGCTAAAGAGGATATCGGAAGGGGGTTGGGAGCCCTCTAACCTCTTTAAGACATCCCCCTCAACATGACCTGAAATCTTCAACTTAATACCCTTAGTCGTTCTTAAGAAATTGTGGATCTGCTTTTTGATCAACTTGATGAACACAGTGCCTTTCGATTTAGTTTAAGATAACATTCAACATTCTCCAAAGTTTAACCTTAACACACTTGACCTTTTCTAATCCACCAAGAATCAAAACTCAAACTAAAAAAGTGTATGTTAAGCAATTTCTTTTTTATCATTATTACATTGAGAATAAAAAAATAAACAAAAGATCTTGAAATTATGTCACCCCCTTGCTCCCCAGTTATAGCTCGAGTGTTATTTGCACTTTACTGAAAGCAATATGTGTTTAAGAAACTTCAAAGCGAGAGGGATTTTTTTTTTGTCAAACGAAAACTCAAGGCCGTATCTAAGGTGAATGGTTTACCGGGCTTCAGCTCGCCCCTCCCCCCTCGCCCAAAGGTTAAATCCTACTCGTTAAAAATTTATCTAAAAATGTAAATAAGCAGATTTTGATGTCTTTTGTAAAGTTCTACCCCCCTCGAACAGAATTATTCAAAGCAAAGAAGGGTGCTGTGTGGCTTCAGTTATGTGTGTACTGTACTGTTTGTAATTTTACAAACTTTTCTTATAATTGAGCCTTGTTAGTCATAAAAAAGTCATGGGGAAAAGAATTTTGAGCTATTTAGAAATCTGCGGAAAATCTATCGGTGAAAGGTTTTGCTGTAAAAAATGTCGAGTTTTTGAATTTTTTTACTAAGGTAAAAACACCGTTTTTTTTCATTTGAATTGTGGAAGTTTGCGCAATCTAATAGGGTCTCTGATAATACCCTATCTGGTAAGCGATTGGCCTACTTCTCACGTAAGAATGCTCTGCGTGAAATGAAATTGAGCAATGCCATTCTGTATCAAACAGTTCGTGGTAACGAACTGTAGTAAGGAGCGACCCTGCTCAATAGTAACCAAAACTCTAAAAAATTGAATTTTGATATCAATAGCTTCATCAAAAGAATCGCATTTTAATGCTGATTTTAAATATATAATTTTCATCAAGTATAGTATTACCCATCAAAAGTTACGAGCCTGACAAAATTTGCCTTATTTAGGAAAATAGGGGGAAACACCCCCTAAAAATCGTAGGATCTTAACGAAAATGACACCATCAGATTCAGCGTATCAGAGAACCCTACTGTAGAGGTTTCAAGCTCCTATCTACAAAAATGTTGAATTTTGTATTTTTTGCCAGAAGACAAATCACGGGTGCGTGTTTATTTGTTTGTTTGTTTTGTTTGTTTTTTTTCCCCAGGGGTCATCGTATTGACTAAGTGATCCTAGAATGTCGCAAGAGGGCTCTTTCTAACAGAAATGAAAAGTTCTAGTGCCCTTTTTAAGTGACCAAAAAAATTGAAGGCCATCTAGGCCCCCTCCCACGGTCATTTTTTCCCAAAGTCAACGGATCAAAATTTTGAGATAGCCATTTTGTTTAGCATAGTCGAAAACCATAATAACTATGTCTTTGGGGATGACTTACTCCCCCACAATCCCTGGGGGAGGGGCTGCAAGTTACAAACTTTGACCAGTGTTTACATATAGTAATGGTTATTGGGAAGTGTACAGACGTTTTCAGGGGGATTTTATTTTGTTTGGGGGTGGGGCTGAGGAGAGGGGGCTATGTTGGAGGATCTTTCCTTGGAGGAATCTGTCATGGGGGAAGAAAAATTCAAGGAAAAGGGCGCAGGATTCTCTAGCATTACTATAAGAAAACAATGAAAAAAACATGAAAACGTTTTTTCAAATGAAAGGAAGAAGTAGCATTGAAACTTAAAGCGAACAGAGATAATTACGCATATGAGGGGCTCTAAAAATACTTTAGCATAAAGAGCGAGGTATTTAGGAGGAGATAAATACCTTGCTCTTTATGCTAAAGTATTTTTAGTAATTTCAACTATTTATTCTACGGCCTTTCTGATTCAGGGGTCATTCTTAAAGAATTGGGACAAAACTTACGATTTAGTGTAAAGAGCGAGGTATTAACGAGGGTACAAACCCCCTCGTATACATAATAAAAATATAAGGTTATGAAAGTTTGTTACTTAAGTTAATTCTTAAGTTACGTGTATTTTTTACTAATAAAAACGTTCATTAAAAATTAATTCTAGTTGCCTTTTTAAGTAACCGAAAAATTGGAGGGCAACTAGGCCTCCTTCTCCACCCCTTATTTCTCAAAATCGTCTGATCAAAACTAAGAGAAAGCCATTTAGCCAAAAAAAGAATTAATATACAAATTTCATTTTAATAATTTATGTGCGGAGAGCCAAAACCAAACATGCATTAATTCAAAAACGTTCAGAAATTAAATAAAAAAAACTAATTTTTTTAGCTGAAAGTAAGGAGCGACATTAAAACTTAGAACGAACAGAAATTACTCCGTATATGAAATGGATTGCCCCCTCTGCAATCCCTCGCTCTTTACGCTGAAGTTTGACTCTTTGCCACAATTCTACTTTTTAAAACAATTAAAAGCTTTAGCGTAAAGAGCGAGGGATTGCGGAGGGGACAACCCATTTCATATACGGAGTAATTTCTGTTCGTTTTAAGTTTTAATGTCGCTCCTTACTTTCAGCTAAAAAAATTAGTTTTTTTTTATTTAATTAAATAAAAATTAAGAATGACCCCTGAATCACAAAAGCCGTAGAATAAATAGTTGAAATTACTAAAAATACTTTAGCGTAAAGAGCGAGGTATTAGAAGGAGGTGAGCCCCTCATAGGGGTAATAATTTCTGTTTGTTTTAAGTTTTATTGCTGTTCCTTACTTCCAGCTGAAAAAGCTTTTTCACATTTATTTTTTAATTGTTTTTTTTTTAAATAATGATAGTAAATCCTGCTCTCCCTTCATGGAAATTTTCTTCTCCCATGACAAATTCTCGATGGAAAGTTCCCCCAGCATATCCCTCTCTTCTCAACCCCTCCCCTCAACCAAAAAATCCTCCTGAAAACGCCTGTATAGCCTACTTCCCAATAACCATTACTATATGTAAGCACAGGTCAAAGTTTGTAACTTGTTGCCCCTCCCACGGGAACTGTGGGGGAGTAATTCGTCCCCAAAGACATAGTTATAAGGTTTTTCGACTACACTGAATAAAATGGCTATCTCAGAATTTTGATCCGTTGACTTTGGGAAAATAATTAGCGTGGTAGGGGGCCTAGGTGCCCTCCAATTTTTTTGGTCACTTAAAAAGGGCACTAGAACTTTTCATTTCCGTTATAATGAGCCCTCTTGCAACACTCTAGGACAACTGGGTCGATACGATCACCCCTGGAAAAAAAACAAACAAAAAACAAAAAAACAAAAAAAAAAAACAAATAAACACGCATCCGTGATCTGCCTTGTGGCAAAAAATGCAAAATTCAACATTTTTGTAGATAGGAGCTCGAAACTTCTACAGTAGGGTTCTCTGATACACTGAATCTGATGGTGTGATTTTCGTTAAGATTCCAAGACTTTTAGGGGGTGTTTCCCCCCTATTTTCTAAAATGACGCAAATTTTCTCTGGCTCGTAACTTTTGATGGCTAAACTTGATGAAACCTATATATTTAAAACCAGCATTAAAATGCGATTCTTTTGATGTAGCTATTGGTATCAAAATTCCATTTTTTTAGGGTTTTGGTTACTATTGAGCCGGGTCAACAGCTAGTATATATATATATATATATATATATATATATATATATATATATATATATATATATATATATATATATATATATATATATATATATATATATATATATATCTATATATATAAAAATAAGTTGTCTGTCTGTGGATGTGTGGATGGATGTGTGGATGGATGTGTCAGGTGACGTCACCTGAAAAAACTGGATTAGGTGACGTCAAAACTGAAAAAACTAAAAAAAGGCAAAAACTACAAAAAAAACTAAAAACTAATAAAAAAAATAAAAAAGCTAAAAAACTAAAAAAACTATAAAGGTAAAAACCAATAAAAAACTAAAAAAAAAACTGAAAAAACTAAAAAAAGGCAAAAACTACAAAAAAAACTAAAAACTAATAAAAAAAGTAAAAAAGCTAAAAAACTAAAAAAACTAAAAAAACTAAAAAAAGGTAAAAAACTAAAAAAAATAAAAAATAAAAAAAAACTAAAAAAAAGGAAAAAACTGAAAAATAAGCTAAAATAAAGGTAAAAACCAATAAAAAACTAAAAAAAAAAAGGAAAAAACTAATAAATGACGACACTCAAAGAGAAAGCGACCAGGACAAAAAACTAAAAAAAAAGGCAAAAACTACAAAAAAACTAAAAACTAATAAAAAAAATAAAAAAGCTAAAAAACTAAAAAAACTAAAAAAAGGTAAAAAACTAAAAAAACTAAAAACTAAAAAAAAACTAAAAAAGGTAAAAACTAAAAGAACTAAAAAAGAAAAAAATAAATGACGACACTCAAAGAGAAAGCGACCAGGACAAAAGGAATGTTCGATTAGCAATCAACAAAGCACCGGGACACAGGGAGTATAAATGACGACCAGGACACAAGTAAAAAAAAAAATTAACAAAACTAAAAAGAAGGTAAAAACTACAAAAAAACTAAAAAGAAAAAAAAACTAAAAACTAATAAAAAAACTAAAAAATCTAAAAATCTAAATAAACTAAAAAAGAAAAAAAAAGGAAAAAAATAAAGGAGAAAAACAAAACTAAAAAACGAATGTATATACAGACCGGTACACCGGGATACAAATGACGACCGGGACACAGGGAATATAAATAACGACCGGGACACAGGGACACAACTACAACGGGGACACCGGGGGAAACAGGGGGATATAAATGACGACCGGGACAAAAAAACTAAAAAGAAATAAAAACTAAAAACTAATAAAAAAAACTAAAAAATCTAAAAATCTAAATAAGCTAAAAAAGAAAAAAAAAGGAAAAAAATAAAGGAGAAAAACAAAACTAAAAAACGAATGTATATACAGACCGGGACACCGGGATACAAATGATGACCGGGACCCGGGACACAGGGAATATAAATGACGACCGGGACACAGGGACACAACTACAACGGGGACACCGGGGGAAACAGGGGGATAACCTGACAATCTATTTATATGCAAAGACAATGGGACAGCAAAGAATGTTGTATATTCGCAAGTTTTACGTAGTTAAAACCATATATATATATATATATCTATATTCACAGGTGGGACATAGGGACACAACTACAATGGCGCGTAACTATTATGGCGCGTAACGACTTACGCGCGCGGGGGGGCTTGGGGGGGGCGCGAAGCGCCCCCACCAACTAGGTGTTGGGGTGGCGCGAAGCGCCACCCCAACAGCTAGTATATATATAAATATATATATATATATATATATATATATATATACTAGCTGTTTGTCGGAATTTAAACAAACACGAAAAATTGATAAGGACGGAATGGACAAGTTGAGGAACCTTTTGTATATATATATATATATATATATATATATATATATATATATATATATATATATATATATATATAAAATTATTATTTTTTTCTTTAGTTAATTCTTTAGTTATTGCATGTATGTATGTATTTATAACCCGTCATACAAAATAATGAAGTGATGGAGTAGATAAGAAGATAAGATAAGTTCTTAGTTCAGTTACCATTTCGTCGTTACTTCGAAAGGGTGATTATTTTAGTTTTAGTCTTTATTTCGAGGTTTGTTTTATAAATTTCTTTGGACTTTTATCAGTATTTTTTTTTATTGTTCTACACTGAGGACGGTTGAGCAGAGGTCTCAATAGAAATATATGCATAATTTTTTTTCATTTGTATTTCACTGGCAGATTCAGGTGGTGTGTTGGGGCCCCTCCTCCTTTTTTTTCTGGAGCCATCTTTCTCTGTTTTTTCACTCTTCTTTTAATAAATTTGTCAATTTGAACAACTATTGGTATCTTTGTCACATCCCCTTTCCATGGTTTCGCTCATTGGCGCCCTTGTCAAACTGGGCCTCCCCCAAGATTTTGCTCAAGATCTGCCTTTGACGGGCTGTTATTGTCCTAGTTTCTCTTTTCTTTGCGTTTTTTTTGTTTTGTCAGGATTAGTCAGTGTGGTCTCAGAAATTATTTTCCAGTTCATACTTTTATTAATTTCTGTCCTTTCGAGGTTGTGACGAATATAAATCTTATTTTTGGGACACTATACGTTCATTATTGGTCTTTTCTTGTTAAGTATAATATCTGTGTCTTTTAGCTTTAATATCTGCCTTTTATTACCAAGTCTTTTAGATCTATGATTGAGGTGCAAGGGGGATGCATTCACAATTCATAGAGCTACTAATTTTTGTAGGTTTTGAGTGTGAGTTGAATATCAGTTTTATTTTTGATACATTATCAGTTCATTATTGGTGTCATTTTCTTATTAAGTCTATAATCTGTTTCTATTTACTTTTAGTGTATTATAATTTTTGGTATTTTATTTTGCTCTGCTCAAGACATAGCTTCGCCCTTTACATTTGTTAAAAAAAACATTTTTTTAAATTTAACTTATGTTCTTTTTCATTTCATTTCTGTAAGAATGAAAAACAAAAAGACAGAAGAAGAACTAAAAAACTATCTTGAAGATAATGGTTTAGTAATTTATGATTTTATTCGATGACTTCTTGCATAAAACTTAAAGAACAATCAAAATCGTCATTAAGATCAAGAAGAACCAACATATTATTAGGTGTTTTTAAGCCCTTCTAATTGCAACATATGATAATAGGTAAAATTTTTAGAATGAAATAAATTGAAACTTAACTTAGTTTAAATTGAAATATTTTATTTCTATTGGCCAGTAATTTTTATATTGAAAGAATTTTGTTATAAAGTATTTAAAAATGCCAAGAAGAAAATGGTAGTCCATTATTTACTCCATACTAAATAAAAAAAAACAAGTTTTTTTTAAAACTGAAAGTAAGGAGTGACATTATAACTTAAAACGAACAGAAATTGTTTCGCACATAAAAAATTCTGTCCCCTCCTCAACGTCCCGCTCTTTACGCTAAAGTTTTTTATTGTTTTAAAAAGTAGAGTTGTGAGAAAGAGTCAAAATTTAGCGTAAAGAGTGGGGCGTTGAGGAGGGGACAGCTCCTTTTATATTTGGAATAATTTCTGTTCGTTTTAAGTTTCAATGTCGCTGCTTGCTTTCAGTTAAAAAACTTGTTTTTTTATTTCATTTCTGAACATTTTTGAATTAATGCAGGTTTTGGTTTTGGTCCACCATACATGAATAATTAAAACGAAATTTTCATATTAATTTTGCTTTTTTTTGCTAAATGGCTTTCTCAAAGTTTTGATCGGGCGATTTTGAGAAAAAAGGGGTGGGGGAGGGGGCTTAGCTGCCCTCCAATTTTTTGTTACTAAGAAAGGCCACCAGAAATTTTAATTTTATTTACGAACGTTTTTATTAGTAATGAATATACATAACTTGCAAATTATCTTACATAACGAACTTCGATATTTGTGTATTCTTATCACGTATATGAGGGGGTTCGCCCCCTCGTCAATACCTTGCTCTTGACACTAAAACTCGAATTTTGTTCCGAATCCTTAAGAAAACCCCTGAATCACAAAGGCCGTTTAATTACAATAAATAGCTCTTTTGAAATTACTAAAAATGCTTTAGAGTAAAGAGCGAGGTATTGAGGAGGGGAAGAGCCCCCTCATATACATAATAATTTCTGTTCGTTTTAAGTTTTAATCTTGCTCCTTGCTTTCAGTTGAAAAAACTTGTTTTTTAAATTTATTTTCTCATTGTTTTTCTAAACAGCGCTTGAAAATCCAGTCCCCCCTTCATGGAAGTTCTTTTCCCCATGATAAATTCCTCTATGGAAATATTCTCTGACGTAACCCCCTCCCTTCGACCCCCCTACCACCAGAAAAAACTCCCCCTGAAAATGTCAGTATACTTCCCATAATCAATACTATATGTAAACAATGGGCAAGTTTATAAATTGCAGCCCTTCCCCCGAAGACTTTGGGGGATTAAGTTGTCCTCAAAGACATAGTTATTTGATTTTTCGACTATGCTGAACAAAATGGCTATCTCAAAATTTTTATCCGATGACTTTGGGAGCGTGGGAGACATGGGAGAGGGCCTAATTGCCTTCCAACTTCTTTGGTTACTTAAAAAACGGTACTAGAACTTTAATTTCTGTTAAAATGAGTTTTCTTGCGACTTTCTAGGACCAGTGGGTTGATACAATCACCCCTGGAAAAAAAAACAAATTGTATATGCTGATGACATTATCCTTCTAAGCCGGCCCAAGTCTAGCCTTGTTTTTAATTTTAATATTTTAATTAATTGTTTAGAAGATTTGGGCCTTTCTATCAGTTTTGAAAAATGCCAATTTTTTGTTGTAAATTGTTTAGAGGATAATGTCAGGGCGACTCTCAATTGCGGCAATGGTGTTATTTTCCAGTCGTCCCCAATAGTCACTTATTTGGGATTACCTTAATGCTACTTCGAAAAGAGATTTTAAACCAGTCCTGGTTCAGCATGTTCAGATGAAACTACGCAAGGCATTTGGTCTTTTAATTCGTTTTTGGGGTCTTTACCGTCGGGAAGTCCTTGGTCGTATGTATAGCGCTGTTGCTCTGCCTCAGGTATTGTTCCCATCCCTCCTCTCCCGTAATCTCTTGATGATTTACAGGTTAAATTATTTAGCAAGTTTTTTTTCTTTTTTAAGTGTTGGATCAATATTTGATATATTTTGATTGTAGCGTTATCATTTGTCTTTTCTTTATATTTATATTGTAGCCTACTCCTCAATTTTTGAGGGAAATAAAGAAAATAAATAAAATAAACACACATCCTTGATCTTTCTTCTGGCAAAAAATACAAAATTCCACATTTTTGCAGATAATAACTTGAAACCTCTGCAGGGCTCTCTGATACGCTAAATCTGATGGTGTGATTTTTATTAATATTCTATGACTTTTAGGGGGTGTTTCTCCCTTTTTTAAAAACGAGGCAAACTTTCTCAGGCTCATAACTTTTATGGGTAAGACTAAAATTGATGAAACTTCTATATTCAAAATCAGCATAAAAATTCAATTCTTTTGATGTATATATTGGTGTCAAAATTTCTGTATTTTAGAGTTTCGGTTACTATTGAGCTGGGTTGCTCCTTGCTACAGTTCGTTACCACGAACTGTTTGGTCTCCTCATATCTATATTCATGTTTGAGTCCCTCACATCTCTTTACCAAAAATGTCTAGTAAACAAGAAAATATTGTATGATATAGCATACGTGTATTGTGCAGCTGAATGTGTATAAAAAAATAGTATTTTTTCCATAATGTTCTCGGTAAATATTGTAAAAGGTGGTCTTATAAACTTCTCATATGGCTCGTTTGATTTGTATTTGTCTTTTTTAAGAGTCTGGTAGTTGTAATTGTAGTAGCGTGCAAATACTGCCTTTTTGGTTAATTGATAATCTCCCTTATCATTTCCTGAAAGTCCCAAATTAATATACTCAGTCATTCCTGAATTACGCTTTTTTGACAACCCATATGTACATAGTCATTCCTTCAACATTCTCTGAAAGACTCACCTTAATGCCCTTTGTATTTTGGGAGATAGAAGTTGAACATGTATGCCTTTTCTCAAAAACACATACTGTAAGTGAACAAAGAAAAAATTGCCTAACTTACAGCCCTTGCCCTCAGGCATCGTTGGGGGGTTAACATCATCAAACGCAAACTTACTCTAACTTTCAACAATGCTGAAAAAATAGATGTCTCAAAACTTTGTTTGGAATCTTGTTTCGGAAAATAATGGGCTTGGGTTGCTCTCAAATCACTCTGACTCTTAAAAAGGACACTGTTACTTTAAAAAGACCAATCTGACTCTTAAAAATCTGAAATAATATTAAATTGGCAATGCACATTCATTTGTGTTTTTTTTTCAGTAAGTACAAATTATATTCTCGTTTTAGAAATCATAGGGGGTTTTGAGCCCTACCCATATTAGTTTCCGTTCGTTTTGGGTTTGATTTGGCTATTTATTATAATTTCTCTTTGTTTCGGGTTTCATTTATTTATTGATGCTGATTTGTGGTAGTTTTATGCTTAGTAGATTATTTAATTCTATTTTTGTTCATTTTTGGTCTAATGGAGTGTTTTTATGGCACTTGGTATTAACCAAGTGACATTAGCGATCGCAAATTCTGTCGGTCTATCGGTCTGTCTGTCCCGGTTTTGCTACTTTAGGCACTTCCAGGTAAGCTAGGACGATGAAATTTGGCAGGCGTATCAGGGACCGGACCAGATTAAATTAGAAATAGTCGTTTTCGCGATTTGACGATCTGGGGGGGGAGAGGGGGAAGTGGGGGGTCGGTTAATTCGGGAAAAATGAAGTATTTTTAACTTACGAATAGGTGATGGGATCTTAATGAAATTTGATGTTTGGAAGGATATAGTGTCTCAGAGCTCTTATTCGGAATCCCGACTAGATTTGGTGACACTGGGGGGAGTTGGGGGTGGGGACCTTCAAATCTTGGGAAACGCTTAGAATGGAGGGATCGGGATGAAACTTGGTGGGAAAAATAAGCAGAAGTCCTAGATACGTGATTAATATAACTGCTCTGTTTGGGGGAGTTGGGGGGGGGGGGTTAATACTGAAAATTAGAAAAAATGAGGTATTTTTAACTTACGAAGGAGTGATCGGATCTTAATGAAATTTGATTTTTGGAAGAATATTGTGTATCAGAGCTCTTGTCTTAAATCCCGACTGGATCCGGTGACATTGGGGGGAATTGAGGGGGAACCTAAAATCTTGGAAAACGCTTAGAGTTGAGGGATCGGGATGAAACTTGGTGGGAAAAATAAGCACAAGTCCTAGATACCTAATTGAAATACCCACAAAGGATCCACTCTTCTTGGGGGAGTTGGGGGGGGGGGTTAATTCTGAAAAATTAGAAAAAATGAGGCATTCTTAACTTACGAAGGAGTGATCGGTCTTAATGAAATTTGATTTTTGGAAGGATATCGGGTCTCAGAGCTCTTATTTTAAGTCCCAACCGGATCTGGTGACATTGGGTGGAGTTGGGGAGGGGGGACCTAAAATCTTGGAAAACGCTTAGAATGGAGGGATCGGGATGAAACTTGGTGGGAAAAATAAGCAGAAGTCCTAGATACGTGATTAACATAACTGCTCTCTTTGGGGGAGATGGGGGGGGGGGTTAATTCTGAAAATTAGAAAAAATGAGGTATTTTTAACTTACGAAGGAGTGATCGGATCTTAATGAAATTTGATTTTTGGAAGGATATCGGGTCTCAGAGCTCTTATTTTAAGTCCCTACCGGATCTGGTGATATTCAGTGGAGCTGGGGGGGGGGGCTAAAATCTTGGAAAACGCTTAGATTGGAGGGATCGGGATGAAACTTGGTGGGAAAAATAAGCAGAAGTCCTAGATACGTGATTAACGTAACTGCTCTGTTTGGGGGAATTAGGGGGGGGGTTAATTCTGAAAATTAGAAAAAATGAGGTATTTTTTACTTACGAAGGAGTGATCGGATCATAATATAATATAATAATATTTATTTCTAACCCACATACATCAAAAAGATAAATAGTGGAGTAAAAACTTGAAGAAAAACGGAAAATAAATAAATAAAAAAAAAAAAAATGTTAATTCTGAAATATAAAGAAAATTAAGATATTTTTAACTTACGAAGGAGTGATCGGATCTTAATGAAATTTAATGTTTAGAAGGATATGGTGTCTCAGAACTTTTTCTTAAATCCCAACCGGATCTGATGAAGGGGAAGTGGGGGGGGGAACCATAAAATCTTGGAAAGTGCTTAGAGTGGAGGGATCGGGATGAAACTTGGTGGAAAAAATAAGCAGAAGTCCTAGATACGGGATTGACATAGCCGGAACGGATCTGCTCTCTTTGGTGGAGTTGGGGGGGGGGGAAGAGGGTTAGTTCTAAAAAATTAGAAGAAATGAGGTATTTTTGGCTTACGAAAGAGTGATCGTATCTTAATGAAATTTCATGTTTAGAAGGACCTCGAAAATCAGATCTCTTATTTTAAATCCCGACCGGATCCAGTGTCATTAGGGGGGGGGGGTCTTGGAAAACGCTTAAAGCGGAGAGATAAGGTTGGAACTTGGTGGAAAGGATAAGCACAAGTCCAAGATAGGTGACTGTTATAACCGAACCGGATCCGCTCTCTTTGGTGGAGTTGGGGGGGGGGGGGGTAATTCAGAAAAATAAGAAAAATGAGGTAGTTTTAACTTACGAATGGTTAATCAGATCTTAATGAAATTTGATATCTAGAAGGATCTTGTGCTTTAGAACTCTCATTTTAAATCTTGACGAGATCCTATGCCATCGAAGGGAGTTGGAGGGGGAAACCAGAATTCTGGGAAAACGTGAAAATTGAGGTATCTTATGAATTGGTGATCGGATCTTAATGAAACTTGATATGTAGAAGAATCTTATGTCTTAGATGCTCCATTTCCAATTCAAATCGGATCCGGGGACATGGAGGGCTGGAGGGGGAAACAGAATTCTTGGAAACCGGAAATCTTGGAAAACCCTTAGAGTGGAGAGATCGGGATGAAACTTGATGGGAAGAATAAGCTCAAGTTATAGACTTGAGATTGACATAATATGGTATGTCGTAGATACATGATGGACGTAACCGGACTGGATCCACTCTCTTTGGTGGAGTTGGGTGGTGGGGTTCAGTGCTTTGGCGAGTTTGGTGTCTCTGGACGTGCTAGGACGATGAAAATCGGTATGCGTGTCAGGGAGCTGCACAAATTGACTTGCTAAAGTCGTTTTCCCTGATTCGCCCATCTGGGGGCTGATGGGAGAGGAAAAATTAGAAAAATTGAGGTATTTTTAACTTACGAGTGGGTGATCGGATCTTAATGAATTTTGATATTTAGAAGGACTCGTGACTCAGAGCTCTTATTTGAAATACCGACCGGCATTACGCCTCTGATTTTCCTTTTAAAGCAATCTATTGATTCTTAGAATTTTGCTAGAGCTCATACCATATGAGCTCTTGGCTCTTCCGACCTCGTCACAAGTACCATATGGGCTCTTAGCTCTTGTTTCTTTTTCGAAAGACTTATTTCGTGGAAATAGTTTTATTTTATTAATCACTTAAAAACATGCACGTTTCTAGTGTTTTGGACATTGCCAGGGCTTACCGCTTTCATGTCTCCAATTTGAAAATATTAGCTTTTAGTCTCTCATTAACTTCTCGTCAGGGTTGCCACTTGACATGGATAGTATTTTCCTCTAAAATTAACAATTTTGAGGAATTGTAGTACTATTGCACCACTTTTTACGCAAAAAGAACAGTTCTTTTTATAAAGGGGTAAATAACTTTCTGTGCACACAAACATGACCGTCCTTTTTTTTTTAATGTTTTTTTTTTCATTTTCTTGTTCGTTTTTTCAAAAATGCGCTATTAGGTTTATTCGAACTTCTTGGAAAATCACACTATTTGTTAGAGACATGTTGATAATAAGTAATTGTCAATATCAATTTATGTAGTCAGCTCAAAAGCATTAGTGATCAAGCAGAGACCGTAGTTGTTAAAGGGGGGATAATCTTCCCAGCCCAGACCATGCTTTACCACCTCCCCCATCCTGATTTTTCAGAAGCCATCTTAAACAAGTCTGAAAGAAGAAAAATGCACCGGAAAAGGAAACTTGTTACTGTCGATTCAAAAATTGTTTGTTGTCTCGTGGCTTACGAGGGAACGGTATAGGAAAACTCAGGGCTATCTCTTCCATGTTAAATATTTTTAACATGTCTGGCAACAACTGACGTATAAGTGCATTGATTTGGGTTTTTATCTATTGCTCCGATCTAGCACTATAACTTTTTTTTTTTTTTTTTTTTTTTTTTTACTGTGCTTTCTGAATTAAGTTTTTCTTGCAAATTCTACTTCAAGTTATCTAAGAAAGTGGTGCATGTAACTTTACTGATCTTAACACAGACTTGTATGGATTTTTGAAAACTTTTTTCAAAAGATTTTTGGATAATAGACTTAGAAGTTTTTTTTCTAATTAAGCTTTAAAAAATGTATTTTTACTGATCTATACAATTTTTACCATCAGATTTTTTTTTTTTTTTTTTAGAAATTCCTCAACGGTTTAATATTTGAATAGGGGCAAAATGACCCTTCAGGTAATATACGATTACCTTGACTAATATGCAGCCGCACGTGCTTGTTTCAAAATATTATGAAAATAGAAGTCTGTCAAATATTATGAAAATAGTGGTCTGTCAAATAAGGTTACGGTTAAGGTTTTTGAAAGACGAGAATAGCATGCAATTAATGCAGAAATTGGCCTAGTCAATTTTTCAGAAGTGCTTTCTGAAAAATGGTAAAGAAACGTACTAAAAGAGGACCTGTTTTGAATACCCTACAGAAGCACAGGGAAAAACTAAAGTAAATATAAACGACATCTTTTTCTTTTCTTTTTTTCTTTTTTCTGCAGCTAGCATGGCACTGGAATATCGTAAAGAGTTGTTTAATGGCTCATTTTAAAAGAAATTGCTAAATCAAATCCCTTTTGTAATTAAAAACTAAATAGTTTTTAAAATGGAATCCTTTTTATTTTACCAAAATATCTGTTTTTCTATAGCACTATAGTAGATAATGCTATTAACATCTTAATGCATACGAAAATGAAATTAGTATTTTCAATATTATAAAAGCATGTAGTCATATTTATGTAAAATGCAGTAATTTTTTCAGGGTTTCAACAAAAAATCTGATTTATCAACTGAAACTGGTTAATTCCTGAAAGTTTTAAATTAAAAAAATTATTTAGCTGCAAACTGCAAAATTTATGGTGTCTGAGCAATAATTTTAATTTTTTAATTCAAACAAAAAAAAAAAACCTAAGAATTTTAGATCAGTTTTGCTTTTTTAGGTTCTAACTACTTGATGCATGATTGTAAAGGATCTTTATAGTTAATTATAAATGGGGATTATGTAAGTTTCATCGGAAATAGCTGAAACCTAGTGAACAATATCTTGATATCTGCCTTAACAGTAATGACGCACTCTTAGTGTCTGCACTCATCTTTTTTTACAACAAAAGCTCCAAAATTCTCCAAAATGAGCTCTAAATTTGATCCAGCAATCAAAACACATGAATATAAATACATAAATAAAAAGCATATCTTGAGTGAAGTTATCAAAGGCTGATCTAGTCAGAAGTCGAAGTAGTGAATTTTTTTTTGAGAAGTCCTGTCCCCGTCCGTAAAAATAACGCAAAAAAAACCATTGTCGGAGCAAAAAAAGAAACTTCGCAAACAAAAAGTCTCTGAAGTTTATATAAGTTAAGGACAAAGGTTCTAGGAGAAGGTTCAAAATCGTTACTTGTAAATTAACCCTCAGAGAATTGGATTTTTGGTCTACTAGCTAATCAAATTTGCCTATCGCGATAAAAATTTCGATACGATAGCGTTGAAAGCTGTCAAACCAAGGAATTTCGTGATGGAATTTTACTGATTGACTAGTTGACGTTCATAAAGGTTTTCTATCTTCTTTTTAGAAGATGGAAGTTTACAGGGAAAATTTATTTTTAATTCTTTCTTTTGTTTTTTGCTTTCGTTCAATTAATTTCGTAAACCATATTCTATTAGGAGGGTGACAGTCAAGAAAGCTGTTTGGATAAGTTTTGCAACATGGCTAGATCTCCAAAAAGTCATGGCAGTTCAACATTGCACTCAAATAATGCACCAAGAAATGCCCAGGACAAGGGAAATGAATTGGAAATACTGAATGGGTACGATCTTCTCTCTTTAAGCTTTTTACTTTCCTTTTTAGTGCAATAATTCTACCGTGTTTACATTCTATGTCAGAGAAAAGGATGGATCCAGGATTTAGCGAAGGACAGAGAGGGGCTTCTGCCTAGATAATGTGGCTGAATGCGGATTTAATCAGTTTATTCTACCATGTTTATATTGGATATCAGAGAAAAGGATGGATCCAGACTTTAGAGAAGAATTGTGTCTACATTATGTGACTGAATGCGGATTTAATAAGTTTTTAGTTTTTTATGACTAGGGCTCGGTCGATATCGATTTTCGGGGTCCGGTACCGATATCCGATACAATAGGCAATACCGATACTATAAAATATCTTACCTAAAGTTTAAACCTGCATTCTCTGAGCATATTCATGCTCGCATTTGGTCTATTACTCACCAAAAAATAGCCTCAATAATTTACTGTAGTAGATCAAAACGACCTGAAACTACTATTGAAGAATAAATGGAAACAAAAACGAACAGAAATTAAATAAACAATCATAGCAAAAAAATACAACATGTACTAATGTAAATGAATAAATAAATCTTAAAACGAGTAAAGCTTAAATTTCTATTTTGGACAAAATGAAAACCTCAAATATTCGACTGGATACATTGGTGGAAAAGACGATCGGTGGGCGGGGGCTAGATGCCATCAGATTGCTTTTGACTCGAACTAGAACTTTCAATTTCTAGTTAGCCCCCTCCGAAGTTTACCTCTTCCATAAAACCTTAATTACCCCAGGCATAAGTTACAACCCTTTTCCCGGGCTTTGAGGGGGAAGGGGAGGTATGTTGACCTTCGAGTTTTTTTTATCTGATCGTTGGGCTATTAGAAAGAAAATGGTTCTCCAAATTAAAGGACAAACAAAACAGCTGTCTAATTGACAAAGCAAACCTACTTTAGTGGCACTTAAATGGTAGTTTGAAGTCAGCCACCAGAGGAATTTGAAGTTCAAATCGAAAAGCGTTGACTAACACACTGGGCAGGCTTAAACATCTAGAATTTATGAACTGAGTCTTAAATGACAAATAATACAGCTGTCTAATTGTCAAAACAAACCTACTTCATTTGCACTTAAATGGTAGTTTGAAGTCAGCTACCAGAAAAATTTGAAGTTCAAATCGAAAAGCGTTGACTAACACACTGGGCAGGCTTAAACATCTAGAATTTATGAATCGAGTCTTAAAGGACAAATGATACAGCTGTCTAATTGTCAAAACAAACCTACTTTACTTTGACTTCAATGATAGGTTGAAGTCAGCTACCAGAAGAATTTGAAGTTCAAATCGAAAAGCGTTGACTAACACACTGGGCAGGCTTAAACATCTAAGATTTATGAACCGAGTCTTAATGGACAAATAATACAGCTGTCTAATTGTCAAAACAAACCTACTTTATTTGCACTTAAATGGTAGTTTGAAGTCAGCTACCAGAAGAATTTGAAGTTCAAATCGAAAAGCGTTGACTAACACACTGGGCAGGCTTAAACATCTAGAATTTATGAACCGAGTCCTAAAGGACAAATAATACAACTGTCTAATTGTCAAAACAAACCTACTTTACTTTGACTTCAATGATAGGTTGAAGTCAGCTACCAGAAGAATTTGAAATTCAAATCGAAAAGCGTTGACTAACACACTGGGCAGGTTTAAACATCTAAGATTTATGAACCGAGTCTTAATGGACAAATAATACAGCTGTCTAATTGTCAAAACAAACCTACTTCATTTGCACTTAAATGGTAGTTTGAAGTCAGCTACCAGAAAAATTTGAAGTTCAAATCGAAAAGCGTTGACTAACACACTGGGCAGGCTTAAACATCTAGAATTTATGAATCGAGTCTTAAAGGACAAATAATACAGCTGTCTAATTGTCAAAACAAACCTACTTTACTTTGACTTCAATGATAGGTTGAAGTCAGCTACCAGAAGAATTTGAAGTTCAAATCGAAAAGCGTTGACTAACACACTGGGCAGGCTTAAACATCTAGAATTTATGAACCGAGTCTTAAAGGACAAATAATACAGCTGTCTAATTGTCAAAACAAACCTACTTTACTTTGACTTCAATGATAGGTTGAAGTCAGCTACCAGAAGAATTTGAAGTTCAAATCGAAAAGCGTTGACTAACACACTGGGCAGGCCCAAACATCTAAGATTTATAAACCGAGTCTTAAAGGACAAATAATACAGCTGTCTAATTGTCAAAACAAACCTACTTTACTTTGACTTCAATGATAGGTTGAAGTCAGCTACCAGAAGAATTTGAAGTTCAAATCGAAAAGCGTTGACTAACACACTGGGCAGGCCCAAACATCTAAGATTTATAAACCGAGTCTTAAAGGACAAATAATACAGCTGTCTAATTGTCAAAACAAACCTACTTTACTTTGACTTCAATGATAGGTTGAAGTCAGCTACCAGAAGAATTTGAAATTCAAATCGAAAAGCGTTGACTAACACACTGGACAGGCTTAAACATCTAAGATTTATGAACCGAGTCTTAATGGACAAATAATACAGCTGTCTAATTGTCAAAACAAACCTACTTCATTTGCACTTAAATGGTAGTTTGAAGTCAGCTACCAGAAAAATTTGAAGTTCAAATCGAAAAGCGTTGACTAACACACTGGGCAGGCTTAAACATCTAGAATTTATGAATCGAGTCTTAAAGGACAAATGATACAGCTGTCTAATTGTCAAAACAAACCTACTTTACTTTGACTTCAATGATAGGTTGAAGTCAGCTACCAGAAGAATTTGAAATTCAAATCGAAAAGCGTTGACTAACACACTGGACAGGCTTAAACATCTAAGATTTATGAACCGAGTCTTAATGGACAAATAATACAGCTGTCTAATTGTCAAAACAAACCTACTTTATTTGCACTTAAATGGTAGTTTGAAGTCAGCTACCAGAAGAATTTGAAGTTCAAATCGAAAAGCGTTGACTAACACACTGGGCAGGCTTAAACATCTAGAATTTATGAACCGAGTCCTAAAGGACAAATAATACAACTGTCTAATTGTCAAAACAAACCTACTTTACTTTGACTTCAATGATAAGTTGAAGTCAGCTACCAGAAGAATTTGAAGTTCAAATCGAAAAGCGTTGACTAACACACTGGGCAGGCCCAAACATCTAAGATTTATAAACCGAGTCTTAAAGGACAAATAATACAGCTGTCTAATTGTCAAAACAAACCTACTTTACTTTGACTTCAATGATAGGTTGAAGTCAGCTACCAGAAGAATTTGAAGTTCAAATCGAAAAGCGTTGACCAACACACTGGGCAGGCTTAAACATCTAAGATTTATGAACCGAGTCTTAAAGGACAAACAATACAGCTGTCTAATGGTCAAAACAAATCTACTTTAATAGGACTTTAATGGTAGTTTGGTGTCAGCTACCAGAAGAATTTCAAGGTTTTAACTCATGGGATTCTGCAAATTGAAAAGCCTTGGCTGACACACTGGGCAGGCCCAAACATATAAGATTTGTGAACCGAATCTTAAAAGACAAACAAAACAGCTATCTTATTTTCAAAACAAACCTATTTTAGTTGGATTTCAATGGTAGTTTGAAGCCAACTACCAGAAGAATTTTGAGGTTCTTAACTCATGAGAATCTACAAATCGAAAAGCCTTGACTGACAGACTGGACAGATCCGAACATATAAGATTTATGAACCGAGTCTAAAGGACAAACAAAATAGTTGTCTAATTGTCAAAACAAACCTACTTTAGTTTGACTCTAATCGTAGTTTGAAGTCAGCTACCAGAGGTATTTTGAAGTTCTTATTGGAATCTACAAATCGAAAAGCCTTGACTGACACACTGGGCAGGCCCAAACATAAAATATTTATGAACCGAGTCTTAAAGGACAAACAAAACGGCTGTCTTAATTGTCAAAACAAGCCTACTTTAGTTGGACTTCAATTGTAGTTTGAAGGATCTTTCCAAGGAGGAATTTATCATGAGGGAAGAAAATGTCCATGAAGGGGGCGCGAGATTTTCTAGCGTTATTAAAAAAACAATGGGAAAATAAATACAAAAAAGTTTTTTTTAACTGGAAGTAAGGAGCAGCATTAATCAAACAGTTCGTAGTAACGGAGTGAAGTAAGGAGCGACCCGGCTCAATAGTAACCGAAACTCTAAAAAACGAAATTTTGATACCAATAGTTACATCAAAAGAATCGAATTTTAATGCTGATTTTAAATATATAAGTTTCATCAAGTTTAGTCATACCCATCAAAAATTACGAGCCTTATTTTAATGTAAGGCTATTTTGTTAATGTAAGGAACAGCATTAAAACTCAAAACGAACAGAAAATATTATTTATATAAGGGGGTTAGTCTCCTCCACACTACTGTGCTCTTTACGCTAAAGTATTTTCAGTAATTTCAACTATTTATTCTTCGGCCTTTGTGATTCAGGGGTCATTCTTAAAGAATTAGGACGAAACTCAGGCTTTCCTGTAAAGAGGGAGGTATTGACGAGGGGGCGAACTCCCTCATATACGTAATACAAATGTACAAACATAGAAATTCGTTACGTTAGTTAATTCGTAAGTTACGTATATTTATTACTAATAAAAACGTTCGTTAAAAAAAAAAAATAAAGTCCTTGTTGCATTTTTAAGTAACCAAAAATCAAAAACATGTATTAATTCAAAAAGTTTAGAAATTAAATTAAAAAACAAGTTTTGTTTAACTGCAAGTAAGGAGCGACATTAAAGCTTAAAATGAACAGAAATTACTCCATATATGAAAGGGGTTGTCCCCTCCTCAACGCCTCGCTCTTTATGCTAAAGTTTTTTGTTTTTTTTTTAATTAGAGCTGTGACAAAGGGTCAACGCTCTTTAACGTGTTGAGGAGGGGACAATCCCTTTCATATATGGAATAATTTCTGTTCGTTTTAAGTTTTAATGTCGCTCCTTACTTGCATTTAAAAAAACTTGCTTTTTTAATTTAATACATATAGAAATGGATATTGGAAAGTTTACAGATGTTTTCAGGGGGATTTTTTCTGGTTTGGGGGGTTACATGGGATGGTCTTTTCATGGAGATTTTATCATGGGAAAGAAAAATTCCATTAAGGGGCCACAGGATTTTCTAGTACTCTTTAAAAAAACAATGAAAAAATAAATGTGAAAAAGTTTTTTTCAACTGAATGTAAGGAGCAGCATTAAAACTTAAAATGTACAGACATTATTACCCATATGAGGAGGTTCACCTCCTCCTAAATACCTCGCTCTTTACGCTAAAGTATTTTTTTTTTATTTCAAATATTTATTCTACGACCTTTGTGATTCAGGGGTCATTCTTAAAGAAATGGTATAAAATTTAAGCTTTAGTGTAAAGAGCGAGGTATTGACGTGGGGGCGAACCCTCTCATATACGTAATAAAAATGTGCGAATATAGAAGCTCGTTACGTAATTTAATTCGTAAGTTAAGTATATTTATTACTAAAAAAAACGTTCGTAAAAAAATAAAAAGTTCTAGTTGCCTTTTTAAGTAACCGTAAAATTGGAGGAAAAATAGACCTCCTACCCTACCCCTTTTTTCTCAAAATCTTCCGATCAAAACTATGAGAAAGCCATTTAGCCACAGAAAAATTTATGTGCAAATTTCGTTTTAATTATTCATGTACGGAGAGCCAAAATCAAAACATGTATTAATTCAAAAACGTTCTGAAATTAAATAAAAAAAAAAACAACAAATTTTTTCAACTGAAAGTAAGGAGCGACATTAAAACTTAAAACGAACAGAAATTACTTCGTATATGAAAGGGGTTTTTCCTTCCTAAACGCCCCGCTCTTTACGCTAAAGTTTTTTATTGTTTTAAAAAGTAGAGTTGTGAGAAAGGGTTAAACTTTAACGTAAAGATCGGGGTGTTTAGGAGGGAACAGCCCCTTTCATATACGGAGTAATTTCTGTTCGTTTTAAGTTTTAATGTCGCTCCTTACTTTCAGTTGAAAAAATTGATATTTTTTTTATTTAATTATGCTCTGAATCCATCGTGTTGCAACTTGATGAAGTTGTAACACGATGTTGCGCTAAAATACCAAAGCTAAGTTAGGTAACTTGTTATCTGGTAGCATAATCCTGTAGTATAGTTGCTTGACTTCATCAAGTGTCATTCAAGCATAATGTCATATGTAAACATACATGACATGTACTCTATATATAAGATTTGTACAATATATGAAAAAATATATTTCTGTCAACCAGCACAATTTTTGGAATTACCTTGCCCATTAGTTAGTAGAATACTCGTGTCTTGACTTTTTCTTTAAAGATGTCTAACATCATTGATTACGTTATTAAAAATTGAATACTGCTGGGATCGACATAAGTCCCTCCGAAATATGAGAGGGCTGTAAATGATGGTAAAACTAAGGATCCCCTTCTAATAAGGTGTAGTTATGTTAAATTATTCTAAAGCTAAATTTTATAGCAGGTAACCACCATCCAGGTAGTTATAATGTTGATTGCCTCGAAGATTGGAAATTTGAGATTACTTTTCTAAGAACAGTTGGATAAGAAACTGGAAAGATTAGAATTTAAAAATGTAAAGAAAGAAGGACTAACTTATTGAGAACTTATTAATGCCATCTTCGATAATAATATTAGTGGGGGTAAGGTAGAAAGAGGAGTAGTTGTGTCAGTGCCAGAACTGGAACTAATTAGGATTATATCTTACCTCTGTTCATAGGGACCATTATAATATATTTTGGTGGTCTTCGATAAAATTTTTAGATAAATTAATGCTATTTTTGGAGGTTTTGGGAACGCAGGGTAAAGAATACGTTGAAAAATCCACGACAAAGCTATTTGAAGTTTTAATTAATGAGAAGACGGGTTGCGACTGTAAATGTATTATGAACATAATTTTTCGTGAACGTTGTGAACGTAAGGTATTTGTTCACTTACCTGGTTAGCATTACTAGTAAAAATGGAGAATGCAGTTAAGTGTGAAATAGCTGATAAACTGGTGTTTTTCTGTGTTTGAGAAAAGTTTTGAAGAATGAAAATGCACCTCTTAATACAGGGTTTGTGATATCGGAAGCCATAAGTTTCAGTGGTATTCGTTTTACTGACCTTACATCAAAGAATAAGTTAAAAAAAAGATTTTCGATCATGGCTTTTAGGGTTACAAGGGAAGAAAGTTTAAGATAGTTCGTCCACACATTGCAGATGAAAGATGATAGGTTGCCAAAATTTTGCTTTGTTTATACTCTTGTGGGCCAATAAAAAATCATTATGTCCTCGAGATTGGGAGTAGGAACTCCAGGTAGGTAAACTAATGTATCTTTGGGGTCGCTTAAAGTGGGTAATCTAACATACTGTTTCCATTTCAATATCCGTATTCCTTCAAATCCAGTTTTTTATTCTAAAAAATACAAGGTGAGTAAAACGTATTCGGAAACTTATTTAAAAGTACCAGAAACATCATTAGGGCGTAGGAGGTCCCAGTACTAATTATTTTACTATACCACCGCCATCTATAACGCTCATACATCATTTTTTTTTACAAAGGATGAATTTAGGAAGATTATTACAGATTAATGGCTACAAGAAAGATGCAAATTAAAGATTCTGTGAGGTTCTTGCCAGTATGTTCAATGTGTCACGACATTTTTTTTTAACAAAGATTTTAATAAGATACTTGTCTGTAATTTTATGAGACTTTCCAATGATGTTTCTCCGGTTTACTTAGGAATCTCTATTTTAAATAGATTAGCATTTAGGCATAGTAAGTTTAGGCATACTCATAAAATGATCTTCCTGCCTCTCGAAACAGTTGTTTTGAGCAGAAAACTGTTGCTTTTGATCGTCATTTTTCTTTTATAGCAATAAAGAGGTCTAGCTGGTTGATTTTCTTTTTCAACACCCCCCTCTATTATTTAGTTTATCAGGTATTTCTACTACGCTGGGTAGCCTTTGCCCGACTCAAAAATTCTCCTCCGGAAAATATTCCCCCTCCACAGGGGAATATTTTCTTAAAGTTTATTTTGTTTCTAGGTGCTTCTTTTAACACCTAGAATCTTCTACTACAAATACCTTTTCGGATTTCGGATATTCCGTCCGCATAGTTTCAACACGTCAAATGTCTTTTTCGTGACCATTTACAGGCTCGTAGACCCTTTACTATTATGTTCAACTAGCAACCTCCCCTTGGAGGGTATTTACTTGGGTACTGCCCAATTTTAATATTATTAATGATCTAAATTTTAACACTCGTATTCTGAATATTATCAAATAACACAATGTATTGTTTAAAACAATTTTTACTGTGTAAACACCTCCGTCCTTGCGTATATCCCCCTGAAAAAAAGTTAACCATCCCTTGTCCTTGCTGAAAGGAACTGGGGAAGCTTCACCCACCGCCTCAACAAATAAATTCTCTTTCGTTTTTTACCATCACACATGTATATAAAGCGTCGTATTATCTTGTATAAGCTAAATATTGACAATCCTTAGATGGTTTTGTCTGTCTGCCCATAGTTTTTGTGTTGTGTAATTTCTTTTCATGTCTGTTTTATTTACAGATGTAATTTCACTCCAACCGAAAATCTGCGTGGGGACATAAGCCAGCCTTATCTAAGTATTATTTTAGATGCATTACAGACAAAGTTTAAAGATGTTTATAGAACGATTGAAGCAGGATTTGCCAAACTCGCATACTCAGATTCACCACCACAATGGTTTTTGAAATATATTGAAACAGTGAGTCAGCAATGCATCTTTTTCTCGCTTAAGTAAAAATATTTAAGCTTTCTTAAATATTTTCAAGAATTATTTTTACAGACATATTTCAAAATAAATTTATTTGAATTATTTTGAAACGATTTGTAAATCATAAAATGATCTATTTAAAAAACAGTACGATAGCAATATTTTTTTGGCCCAGAAAGTTTTACAGCCAGACTGTTTGAGATTGCGTCAGTTATGAGAATTTGGCTATACCACGAGGGTTTAATCCAGGGTTGCCAATCTTTGCTATTTTTTCATTTAGAAAATTTGTCCACTAAGGATTAGGTTGATTAATTTGTTCTGATGACACGAAGTTTTTCTTGCTACATAGAGTACTGTAGTACAATTTCATGTTGAAATAAAAGATTAAATATTAATCCGGGCTAGCTACAACGGCTGCGGCTACAGCTGTAATCTAGTAAAGAAGTAATCTAGAAGTAAATTAGAAGAAGTAATCTAGAAGTAAACTAGAAGAAGTAATCTAGAAGTAAACTAGAAGTAATCTAGTAAAGAGGTGTAATCAAGTAAACCATTGCCCATACAAACTGAAAATATACAAAAAGTGATTTGTAATAAAATAAAAATATTTCAACATAATATCGTAAATTTTTCCAGTTACGGCTGATTGAGAAATGATATTATTTACATTATTTACATTATTTATATTATTTACATTATTTATATTATTACATTATTTACATTATTTATATTATTTACATTACTAAAAGTTAGATTGCTATTACTAGATATAGATAATTTCGAAGACCACACTGCCTTTCCATGACGATAATTAAAAGTTCAAATAGGGTTAAATTCTTTTTAATAGACAGTGATAAATTTTACAAATACTAGATATTTTGAACACATACGCAGTTACAGTAATCAATAGTAATACTAAACTAAAACAATTAAAAACAATTATTTATCTACAAAATGAAATAAAACTACTTATTTAATAATCTTATTCTTTTCAAAGCAAAAACGGAAGCGAGTCTCTTTGGCCTTGTTGGATCCGATTCGTTAGCATTGAATAAAATAATACTTGGACCGAGGACGAGAACTAACAATTGAACTTTACTCTGTCTGATTTTAATAAATTCTCGTACATAGAGCTCAATAGGGTGAATTTGGTTGGAACTCTATTTACTAATTTATTAAAATCAAATAGAGTAAAGTTCAATTCACCGAAGTCTATTAACCTTAGTCCAAGTGTTAGTTTAGTCTATGCTAACGAACGGATCGAAGAAGGCCAAAGAGACTCGCTTCCGTTTTGCTTTGGAAAGAATAAGATTATTAATCAATATGTAGTTTTATTTTATTTTTTATATAAATCATTGTTCTTGATATATTACTTTAGTTTAGTATTAAATATTAACCAGGGCTAGCTACAACGGTTTAGTATTACTACTGTAGTATTACTGCGCTAGTATTACTAGCGAGTTTTAGTATTACTACTGATGACGGTCACTACAAATATGAGCAAAATATCTAGTATTTTTGTGAAACTTATCAATGACTATTAAAAGGATTTTATCCCTATTTTAACTTTTATTTATTGTTATTACTAGATAATTAAAAGTTTCTGTTGCCACAAATCTAGGGGGAAAAATCTGCTGCAAAGAATACCATACTACAAAATACCATTCGATGGTCTGTCGGGAGATAATAATAATTTTATTCATGATTTCCGAAGGTTAAGTCTTATAAAGAGAATTCTCTAATCAAATAAGTGAAAGAATCATATGTTAAAAACAAATTTCTTTATTGTTGCTCAGGTTAAACAAATAAATTCTGGGCAAAGTGTCTTACATAATTTGGAGATGGTAGTTGAGGTAGTTCAATAAAAGGAATAGAAATTTGAACTAATTTGTGAAATTTTTGCTCTATGGCTCTTAATTTTTAATAAAGTAAGTAATAATAGTAAGTAGTAAAGTAAGTAAGAAAGTGATAAAGGAGTAAGTTTGTCTAAAAAATTATTATTTAAGAAATGGACAGATACTATGCGTACGATGAGCGAAAAGTTCTTTTTGGGGTTAATTATAGACTATACCTTATATATGGTATAAATATCCTCCCACCCTGTGTTTATCAGCCTGATAAATTAGCTGCATCTTGGCCTTAAAGGCAAAAATTATACTTTTTTGGAAGATCTGGAGTTTGATATTTTAACGAAAGAGTGTATAGCGAATTCAGGAACTCAAACTGAACTTGAGCAGCGTTTTTTTGGGGCAAGTTTTTCTGACGCTGTACGCTATTTGAATGAAAGACTCTTTTGTACATTAAAAAATCACCATTACAAATCACCATGTCCATTACATGCATTTTTCGTTTGTGTAGCCAAACTATTCAGAATTGATGATGAACCGTTTTGGCATAACTTGTATAGCTTTGACAAGACATTGAAATAAACGGCAGAAAACCAAAAGCTGACACTTAATTTCCCAGAAATACTAGAAAAACTGATTAACTTTTCGAGTTTTGTGCCACAGATGGAGATATTCAGATTTAATGAAGCTTACATTAGAAAGCGTAAACTTATTTTTTTTTTCTTTGATTGAACGGTGTAAAATATTCTAATATACCTGCTTGGAAAACATAAAAAGTCAGCTCAAAAGAAGTCTGTTTGAATCGTTTGACAGCTTTAGAAGTTTCCTGTTGTGCTAACTGCTTTTATTGAAAGCTTTGTGGACGCGGGATGCACAGTATTTACGCGGTACCTACATTGATTAGACAGTGTGCTACTTAGCAATTAGAAAGAGATCATGGGTTCCCTTTGCTTTAAACTAGCCTCTCGCTACCTTTTTGAACTGTTAACACATCTAAGATCCGCTATGAATTTTTAGCCAACTTGTCTCAGAAGCTACCTGTGGTGCTGGAAAGATTTTCCAATGGTGCCTTTATCGTTGAGACTGTCAGCCGATGTTAAGACTCACAAAGTGACATTTTTGGTATCGATCGTCCGTTGTAGTAAAAATATAATTTGAGTAAAGCTGGGCATGTCATAAATAATAGATTATACCCTCTATGCCTGTTCTAGGATAGCTTTGATAATATACCCCTGGGTAATCCTATCTATGTAAAGATGTTTTGCATTTCCCATTTGAAAGATTCAGAGGGGTGAGATGTAAAGCCTTCATTTACAATCCTGTTTTAGTAAAAAACAGGTAAAAAACATTTTTTGTATGCTCCTTAAAAAAACATTAGTAAAAAACATTTTTGTATGCTCCTTAATGACTTTTAAACTATAAAGGTAATTTTTCTTATACTTTATTGAAAATTAGGATTATATGCTGAACGGTATCAAATTTTTGGCTGTTGAAAGATTTATGTAAATCTTATAATCATCCCTTTATTTTCTGAACGCTACTTAAGGAATTCTCTACTCCTAAGACAACATCCTTTTTAGGGGGGGGGGCCTCTGTTTTCAATTAAGAGCCAGTTTTTCAATGTCGTGGAATCGTGGGGAAATACCACGAGTCAGTTTATTTGGGGTAGTCTTATGAATACTTGCTGCGAAAGTTTTAAAGAAATAAACTTTGTTTGTTTTAAGTTGCTGAGTCAGTTCCAGATTCCATTCGAAAAACGATGTTTCTAAAACTAATATTATCAACGCTGTTTGATATTACTAATTATTTAATGCAATAATACATTCTTTGCTATAAACTATAAAAAAATTAGTAGTGTTCCTATTTCAATATTCTTATGCTATAGCCATCGATGCATATTTTGTATAATTGACATATTTTGACATATTTATATTTTTGACATATTTTGACATATTTTGTATATTGACATATTTTGACATATTTGACATATATCAGAAACTATGTTTCTAAAACTAATATTATAAACGCTGTTTGATATTACTAATTATTTAATGTAATAATACATTCTTTGCTATAAACTATAAAAAAATTAGTAGTATTCCTATTTTAATATTCTTATGCTATAGCCATCGATGCATATTTTGTATAATTGACATATTTTGACATATTTATATTTTTGACATATTTTGACATATTTTGTATATTGACATATTTTGACATATTTGACATATATCAGAAACTATGTTTCTAAAACTAATATTATAAACGCTGTTTGATATTACTAATTATTTAATGCAATAATACATTCTTTGCTATAAACTATAAAAAAAATTAGTAGTGTTCCTATTTTAATATTCTTATGCTATAGCCATCGATGCATATTTTGTATAATTGACATATTTTGACATATTTATATTTTTGACATATTTTGACATATTTTGTATATTGACATATTTTGACATATTTGACATATATCAGAAACTATGTTTCTAAAACTAATATTATAAATGCTGTTTGATATTACTAATTATTTAATGCAATAATACATTCTTTGCTATAAACTATAAAAAAATTAGTAGTGCTCCTATTTTAATATTCTTATGCTATAGCCATCGATGTATATTTTGTATAATTGACATATTTTGACATATTGTGTATAAAATAATGCATTTTTTAAGAGTATTAAATGCTGGGTAAATGTAACAAATATTTTGCTTTGACTATCTGAAATGTGTTGTAGAAGGGTAACAGTAATATATTGCCGCGATTTCTTGAAAGCCATGACTAACGCCCCTTCTACTTCATCAGACTACTATCATGTCCAAAAAATTATTTTATTCTCTCAAAAAAACTATTAAAACTATAAAAGTTGTTAAAATATATTAAAATTAAAATTATTAAAATTGAAATTTGTTGTAAAATTATTCTGTCGAAAGAAATCATTTTATAATCCATCAGTTTAATTATTTTATAATTATTTTATCAATTACTTAAATTGTCTTAAAATTATTGTTCTTTTCAAGCTTTGCTTCATCGACACAATCCCATCCATTTGATGCATCTATTCGAATGCAAATAATAGGGGAGCATAAAAGGGGGAAGTGTCTCCCACTTCTTCAATAATATTGTGTTTTTTAAAATTTGTGTGGTTTTATACTGAAGCGTGTTGTAGAAGGGTTACGGCCATGTATTTTCATCGTTTCTTGAAAGCCATGACTAAGGATTTCAAGAAATCTTTCTGAGATGCGGCATAAATTTTAGGCCCCAAGTCAACATTCTTTTTACGCGAAGGCAGGTATGACAGCGGAAGCTCTTAAAATAGACTTCGTCAACGCCTAGAAACAGCCTATGACGCTTCCATACCTCCTTACAACCGAAATGGGAAGACATAGTCACAGTTGAAAGCCTGGGTATTTTAAACCCATCACGAATCTCTCTCAGGGCTAATATAACCAATACAAGCAAATTTTGTACTAGCTTTAATTATCATTCTGACCATACAAGGAATGCGGATAACTGAGAAGAATAATACGAGAAGAATAGTAACTTATATTTCATTAGACTGCTATCAGGTCCAAAAGGCAAACATTCTGTATTTTTTATATACAGTTCGCCAACATGAATGTTGGTGAGTTGGATGTGGGGAAAATGGAAAATTGGATCGTTAGTGTATTCTTGGCTGGCCCTTTGAAAAAAGGATTTACTGGAACTGGTATGTAAACAAAAAGGAGGATTCTTCAGCCCTCCCTCCTATCAAAAACGTCCATGTTTAAGAATTTTTGTTTTTTTACTATAGTTGTTTGTTGAATTTCCTTATTTGTTAACTTCTCATTCTTAATAAGCTTAGGCACCTCTTGAAATAAAATCCTCCATACTTACTCAATTTTCTTTTTTACAGAATAAACTTTATCCAGCCTTTGAAAATCAGATTCCTCACTCCTGTCATTGCTTCAGCTATGATAAAGCAGCCGAGTCAGATAAACAGCAACGTTTTAAATCTACGCCTTCAGAGCAGCAGGCTATAGAGACGCTCTTACGAAGAGCTCTAACTGAGCTAGAAGTAACAAAAGATGAACTAATGAAGTTGGAGAGTCAAAGGTAATAACACGTATTTGCGCCTATTATCTTTGAGCAACTATAGCTCAAAATTTACTATATTCGATGGGAAATTATGATTTTAAACAGGTCGAGGGTGAAAATAAATACCTGTGAATGAAAAAAAGTTATATAGTGCATTCACAGAAGATGATTTACAAAGGCTTAAAAAATTTGTTGTCAGTTTTACTCTTGTTCGATGAATGTTTTTTGCATTAGGAAGAAAAAACTCAAATTCAATTACTAAGTCTATCATTTCCATTAGTGACCTTCTGAAAATGTACTGGTAAGATAATTGTACCAATCAATATATTATTTTACCCATGTAGGGTAATTGGGTTTGTCAGAGCCGCGAATACTTGAGTTTTGCTTGAGTAAAATCAAACTTACGTAAAAAACTCTTTTGCATGTTCACCACTGGTCTGCGTTGTGCAGGTACCTGCATCACCTGTTTTCATGCCTTTGGTTGGGAGTGCAATGCGAATCGTGGACGCTTCCGGTGTTTTTCCCCCTCCTGCTACCCATTTTAGAGCTAGGGTGACTCTGGTTGAGCTTACGAGTCCCACCATTAACCCCCGTTCCAAACCAAATAGCCAGTGACACCAGGAATTAAACCCTTGAGCTCAGGATCTTAAGTCTGAAGCGCTAACCACTCGGCTAGGACGTCTCAAATCACCCCTATTCACCATTACCCCTTTATACACACGTTCTCTGATTAAATAGGCCCTTATACGGTTCTATAAATATATTATCAGTAACAAAAAAGACTTATAAGCACTGACGTTTTGCAAACTCTAGGTTATAATCCTATGGATATCAATAATTTTCTAACAATTTGCCCTCATCTCTTGAAATCACTTTTGGAAAATTTTCTGAGGTAAAAAAAAAATTGGCTATGTATGAGCAATGAACTTTAGGGGATAGACTGAGATCAATCTTTAAATAGATTGATTAAAACTTTCCCTCCTTGTATGATTTCACCCAAAGTAATATTTAATTTGATAAACCGGATAAGAGAATGGCAAAGTAAAATAGAAAGTTAAAATTTTTTTTGCCAAAATGGGGTATAAAAAGGCCACGTGCATTTCTTGTGTATTTTTTCCGATAAGTTAAATTTTTAAACTACTCATATAGAGATTTCCCGCCAGATGTAAAGTTACATGTCGACACAACATGTCGACCACCGTAATAAAAACGAATAATTTCAAATCGATTAATGACGTTAGAAGATCGGCACTATATTTTTATGTCTGTCTCTTTTGCAATCAACCACCTGACGTTGTATATTTCGTACAGGGTCAAATGTTACTCGCTTTTGAAATTTGCTTTTAATTTGTTTTGCTTCAATTAAAACTAAAATATCTCACATCTGTTCAAAAGTAAGATAAGTTCAAGCTGAAGTAATTTGAATTTACTAACGATGAAGAGCTAAATTTACTCCTGATGCCCAGTTGTAAGTCTTAACAACTTAATAAAATGTAATTAGAGACATAAGAGCTCCATTTAGCCAAAAATGAGCAGAAGTAAAGTCAAATAATCTTCCAAGCGTAAAAATTCCACAAACTACTTTCAAAAAATAAGTGAAACCCAAAACGAACAGAAATTACAATAAATAACCAAGTCAAACCCAAAACGAGCAGAAATTAACATTAACTGGAATGATAACCCCCATTCCTTTTCAAGATCAGAACTTAAAATGTGCTTTACTAAAAAAAAAAAGAACCATGGATTGTACGTTTGATTGTCATGTGCTGATATTTATTCATTAGAGTTTTCATAATTTTTTATTAATGGGAGCAGAAAAGTCAAAACATTTAAAATTTACTTTTTTTTCCAATAAAACGCTAATTATGTTCTAGTCTTGAGAAGCACGGGGTTATCACCCCTATTTATGTTAATTTCTGCTCGTTTTGAATTTCATTTATCTATTGATAGCGCTTTGTGGTAGTTTTATGCTTGGAAGATTATTTGACATTATTTCTGCTCATTTGTGGCTCAATGGAGCTCTTGTTTTGTGGAAAAAGCTTTTTAAATTAATTTTTGTTCGTTTTTTATTGACATAGTCTTTTTTACGGTTGCTATTTGTATGCTGCAGAAACTTTCTCTGCAATTCTTAATCCTGACAGAAACAGTATTTTTTAATTCAATAACTCCTGAAGTTGAACTGACAAATAAAAGTTAAGATCATTCCCCAAAGATCCTATCTATGCTCTGTGACTACCTGGATACACTTGCACTCTTTTTATTTATTAATTTAAAAAAATCTTTCCGAAAAAGATGTTTTTCAAAGAAAAGTAAAGGTCATATTAAACTTAAGATCAGCAGATACAAATACCTGTTAAAATTCGAACTAGAAACGACAAGAAATCGTTATCAAAGGGTAAATGAAACCCAAAACGAACAGAAATTAAATAAACAATCATTGCAAACAAACATACAATATGTACTAATATAAATGAATAAATAAATTTTAAAACGAGTGAAACTGTAACTGAATATGCAAATACAGTGAAAACGAATTATATTGCAAATAGTTCCTTTTGTACTCTTTGCAACATTAAAAATAACACATAAAAATTAGAGTAGAATTAAATTTTGAAGTGATCAGCCATCAGTAATTAATATATAATAATTGCTAAAGCAATTAGCTATTAATATATGAGCAATTAATATATCAAATATTCAGTTTAATTTTATAAGTTCTTTCCTAGACTCTTCAAGACAAATATAGTTTCAGTACAAACAAGAGTTTGGATTGTGCCCCTTCCTTAGCTGTAAAAGTCTAAAGCGCTTTCACTGAAAATGGATTATATTACAAATATTTTTTTCCCAGTTATTACAACATTGAAAATGAAAATAAAAATTGTAGCGAAATAAAATCTTGAACCGATTATCTTTCAATAATTGATATATATATATATATATATATATATATATATATATATATATATATATATATATATATATACTAGCTGTTGGGGTGGCGCTTCGCGCCACCCCAACACCTAGTTGGTGGGGGCGCTTCGCGCCCCCCCCAAGCCCCCCCGCGCGCGTAAGTCGTTACGCGCCATAATAGTTACGCGCCATTGTAGTTGTGTCCCTATGTCCCACCTGTGAATATAGATATATATATATATATGGTTTTAACTACGTAAAACTTGCGAATATACAACATTCTTTGCTGTCCCATTGTCTTTGCATATAAATAGATTGTCAGGTTATCCCCCTGTTTCCCCCGGTGTCCCCGTTGTAGTTGTGTCCCTGTGTCCCGGTCGTCATTTATATTCCCTGTGTCCCGGGTCCCGGTCATCATTTGTATCCCGGTGTCCCGGTCTGTATATACATTCGTTTTTTAGTTTTGTTTTTCTCCTTTATTTTTTTCCTTTTTTTTTCTTTTTTAGCTTATTTAGATTTTTAGATTTTTTAGTTTTTTTTATTAGTTTTTAGTTTTTATTTCTTTTTAGTTTTTTTGTCCCGGTCGTCATTTATATACCCCTGTTTCCCCCGGTGTCCTCGTTGTAGTTGTGTCCCTGTGTCCCGGTCGTTATTTATATTCCCTGTGTCCCGGTCGTCATTTGTATCCCGGTGTACCGGTCTGTATATACATTCGTTTTTTAGTTTTGTTTTTCTCCTTTATTTTTTTCCTTTTTTTTTCTTTTTTAGTTTATTTAGATTTTTAGATTTTTTAGTTTTTTTATTAGTTTTTAGTTTTTTTTTCTTTTTAGTTTTTTTGTAGTTTTTACCTTCTTTTTAGTTTTGTTAATTTTTTTTTTTACTTGTGTCCTGGTCGTCATTTATACTCCCTGTGTCCCGGTGCTTTGTTGATTGCTAATCGAACATTCCTTTTGTCCTGGTCGTCATTTATATCCCCCTGTTTCCCCCGGTGTCCTCGTTGTAGTTGTGTCCCTGTGTCCCGGTCGTTATTTATATTCCCTGTGTCCCGGTCGTCATTTGTATCCCGGTGTACCGGTCTGTATATACATTCGTTTTTTAGTTTTGTTTTTCTCCTTTATTTTTTTCCTTTTTTTTTCTTTTTTAGTTTATTTAGATTTTTAGATTTTTTAGTTTTTTTATTAGTTTTTAGTTTTTTTTTCTTTTTAGTTTTTTTGTAGTTTTTACCTTCTTTTTAGTTTTGTTAATTTTTTTTTTTACTTGTGTCCTGGTCGTCATTTATACTCCCTGTGTCCCGGTGCTTTGTTGATTGCTAATCGAACATTCCTTTTGTCCTGGTCGCTTTCTCTTTGAGTGTCGTCATTTATTTTTTTCTTTTTTAGTTCTTTTAGTTTTTACCTTTTTTAGTTTTTTTTTAGTTTTTAGTTTTTTTAGTTTTTTACCTTTTTTTAGTTTTTTTAGTTTTTTAGCTTTTTTATTTTTTTTATTAGTTTTTAGTTTTTTTGTAGTTTTTGCCTTTTTTTTAGTTTTTTTTAGTTTTTTAGCTTTTTTATTAGTTTTTAGTTTTTTTTGTAGTTTTTGCCTTTTTTTAGTTTTTTCAGTTTTGACGTCACCTGATCCAGTTTTTTCAGGTGACGTCACCTGATCCACGATCCACAGATCCACTTAGTTTTTTTTTGTAGTTTTTGCCTTTTTTTAGTTTTTTCAGTTTTTTTTTTAGTTTTTTATTGGTTTGCAAGCCCCCCCGCGCGCGTAAGTCGTTACGCGCCATAATAGTTACGCGCCATTGTAGTTGTGTCCCTATGTCCCACCTGTGAATATAGATATATATATATATATATGGTTTTAACTACGTAAAACTTGCGAATATACAACATTCTTTGCTGTCCCATTGTCTTTGCATATAAATAGATTTTTTAGTTTTTTTGTCCCGGTCGTCATTTATATCCCCCTGTTTCCCCCGGTGTCCCCGTTGTAGTTGTGTCCCTGTGTCCCGGTCGTTATTTATATTCCCTGTGTCCCGGTCGTCATTTGTATCCCGGTGTACCGGTCTGTATATACATTCGTTTTTTAGTTTTGTTTTTCTCCTTTATTTTTTTCCTTTTTTTTTCTTTTTTAGTTTATTTAGATTTTTAGATTTTTTAGTTTTTTTATTAGTTTTTAGTTTTTTTTTCTTTTTAGTTTTTTTGTAGTTTTTACCTTCTTTTTAGTTTTGTTAATTTTTTTTTTTACTTGTGTCCTGGTCGTCATTTATACTCCCTGTGTCCCGGTGCTTTGTTGATTGCTAATCGAACATTCCTTTTGTCCTGGTCGCTTTCTCTTTGAGTGTCGTCATTTATTTTTTTCTTTTTTAGTTCTTTTAGTTTTTACCTTTTTTAGTTTTTTTTTAGTTTTTAGTTTTTTTAGTTTTTTACCTTTTTTTAGTTTTTTTAGTTTTTTTATTTTTTTTATTAGTTTTTAGTTTTTTTGTAGTTTTTGCCTTTTTTTTTAGTTTTTTGTCCTGGTCGCTTTCTCTTTGAGTGTCGTCATTTATTAGTTTTTTCCTTTTTTTTTTTAGTTTTTTATTGGTTTTTACCTTTATTTTAGCTTATTTTTCAGTTTTTTCCTTTTTTTTAGTTTTTTTTTATTTTTTATTTTTTTTAGTTTTTTACCTTTTTTTAGTTTTTTTAGTTTTTTTAGTTTTTTAGCTTTTTTACTTTTTTTATTAGTTTTTAGTTTTTTTTTTGTAGTTTTTGCCTTTTTTTAGTTTTTTCAGTTTTTTTTTTAGTTTTTTATTGGTTTTTACCTTTATAGTTTTTTTAGTTTTTTAGCTTTTTTATTTTTTTTATTAGTTTTTAGTTTTTTTTGTAGTTTTTGCCTTTTTTTAGTTTTTTCAGTTTTGACGTCACCTAATCCAGTTTTTTCAGGTGACGTCACCTGACACATCCATCCACACATCCATCCATCCATCCATCCACAGACAACTTATTTTTATATATATAGATATATATATATATATATATATATATATACACATATATATATATATATATATATATATATATATATATATATATATATATATATATATATATATATATATATACATATATATACATATATATACATATATATATATATATATATATGTATATATATATATATATATATATATATATATGTATATATATATCATGAAAAGAGAAATCACCAATGCAACAGCACAAACACAAAAAAAAAGAAAAGAGAGACAGAAGGAGAAAAGGAAGACTGTTTTCCTAAATTAGTGATTAATATAGACCAGCACTTGAATGAGGCCTCAACCCTACTCATCCATACAATCACATAGGTCAAACAGCATAGCCGCACACAATCAACCATAAAGAATAATCCATGGACAGGCAGTCATGTCGTCAATAAGTATAAGTCGTCATTTACCAAACAATAGAAAAAATAATATAGACAAATAATTCAGAGGCAACACCCAACATAAGGGCTCATCAGGAGAATACACTGGCCTATATAGGGTTTCGCCACTCTAAATTCTCTACCCAGCACAGTGTTGTGGCTACCACAGAATATCCATGGCATCCCCGCGTCAGGTATCACCCCCAAAATACATGCCTATGAAAGAAAAAAAAAAACAGCAAATGTAAAACAACCAAGTAAAACCAAAACAAGCTTATCCTGTTAATATATCCCTCCCTTTAGCAACAATAGGTAAACTAAATATTATAAATTTTACCAAATCACAAATATTAACACATTGCAAAAAACCTGAATGAACTAAACAATTATAGAATTCATCTTTACCATGTGGCTAATTTTTAAGAAAATCCGCTCAATTAGAAACTCAATTCAAAATAAATGGCGCTGCGACAACATTTCTCGAACCTCCGAAATTAGTTGAAAATTTCTTTAAGTATTTCTAGATAATTCTTTTGATATTTATTTAAAAGTTCGTTATAATGAAAACTAAATTTTTTAAATTGCCAAGTTAATTTATTTGCAGAAAAACCTCTTGATATCAATTTTTGGCTTAAGATTTTACATCTATTTTTAAAATCAATATAATTACTACAAATCCTTGCATAACGAAGTAACTGTGAGAAAAACGCTGAATATGTGATATTTGAGTGTATATTACTTTCAGGGAATGGGAAACTAATCACTTCAAAATCAAAATCATCCGTTTTATTATACATTTTAAAACTTAATTTATTATTATCACAAATATTAATATTTAAATCTAAGAAATGATCTTCATGACCAGCGCCATGACTAGGCTCAAGAATAAGCTCTGATGGATATATATTTTTAGAAATATCAATGAAATCCTTACAATTTAAGACCAAAATATCATCTAAATATCTTATTATTTGACAAAGCATGTTTTAAATTAATTGGATTATTCTTATCCATCATATATTTATATTCTAGTTGACTTAAAAACAAGACAGCTATAAATGGGCTGGCATTCCCCCCCCACGGGAATTCCCACAATTTGCTTGTACAAATCACCCCCAAATCTTATATAAGTATTTTAAGAACCTTTTACTAGATAAGAGGAAAGATTTCTTGATAACAGTTTTTAAATTATCAAACACTACATTAAGTGATAAATTAGTATACATTGTCGCAAAATCGAAAGACTCAATTCTTTTAGCTGAAACCATTGTTAAAGAATCTATCACCTGCAGTGAATTATTAACACTCCAATATGGATTAAAATTCGAAAATTTTTTAATACCAGAACAATAGGTTTAAAGTTTATTTACAATTTCCTTTAAAATTAAAGAGAGGTCAGTAGCAGCAATGCGGGTTGGACATTTAGCTGCTCCAGCAATAAACCGTGGTTTAGGGGGATTCTTATGAAATTTTACAGTCCAATATAGGAAAGGGAATTTTTTATCATTGTCATTTATTTTCATATTAAAATTTTTAAAAAGTATTTCTTCAGTCTTTTCAATTAAATTCTCATCCTCTATATTTACCTTTTCGTAAACATTAGTTGTGCATAAGTCCCTTTTTAAGATATCACAATACAGCTTCTGACAAATTATGGCAAAATTATTATTAGCTTTATCCACTGGCACAATTACAAATTCATTCTTTAGATTAGCAATTGCTTGTTTAATCTTCGCATTATAAAATAATGACTTAGTGTTACTATTTTTTAAGTTAGAATATATTTTATTTCTTATTCTACTAATGATTAAATTCTTCCAACTTTGAAAACTCTCTTTATTTTTATTCTCTTTCTTACACCACTTATCAATAAATAAATCAAAATCATTTTCCAAGCCATCAAGAACACTCGATGGTTTCAGATGATGAGAAAGACGGAAATTAGCCCCTTTATTCATTATAATTTGAAGATCATCTTGCTTTATTATTGACAAGTCCCCTGTTATAACATGTTTGTAAGTAGGATTTATAAATGGGCCAAGTTGCTTACAATTACAAACCGGTTTCCAATTTATATCACTATCTAGTCTTTTTAGTATTAAATTATAATTAAAAATAATTTATATATATATATATATATATATATATATATATATATATATATATATATATATATATATATATATATATATATATATATATATATCGAATATTCATTTTGATTTTATGTGTACTTTCCAACACTGTTCAAGAGACATATAGTTTTCAGTAAAGCGGTAATGACGCAGTAAGTTAATAGACTTTCACTTTGAGAGAAGGAGGCAAAACCCAGACTGATGTTTGTAGTGACTTTGTTCGTTTCAAACTTGATTTGCATATTCAATTTGAGTTTCACTCGTCTTAAGATTTATTTATTCCTTTATATTAGTACCTATAGTATGTTTGTTTGCTATAATTGTTTGTTAAATTTCTGTTGGTTTTGGGTTTCATTGATTCTTTAATAATAATTTCTTGTAATTTAGATATTTATATTAGTACTTATTGTACGTTTTTTTGCTATGATTGTTTATTTAATTTCTGTTGGTTTTGGGTTTGATGTATCCTTTAATAGTAATTTCTTGTCGTTCCTAGTTCGAATTTTACCAGGTATTTGTATCTGCTGATCTTAAGTTTAATATGGCCTTTACTTTTCTTTGAAAAACTGTTTTTTTTTCAGAGTCTTCTTAAATTAATTTTTGTTCGTTTTCGATTGCAAAAAGTTTTAAGTTTTGAGTAAATGCCTTATTTCAAAAATATTTTTTTTTCAAATTTTTTTTTCACATAATAATTGTATCAAAGTCATTATCAAAGTAAAGAAAGCATCCAAGTTAACAAGGTATACAGGTAAACAAAGTATCAAGGTAATAATAAGCAAGTTCCGTAGCTCAAAGCCATTTCCCCGGGGTGGGGGTCCAAACCCAGAAACATATTGATTTAGACTTTGAACTATTTTTGACAAAATGACTATCTAAAATTTTTGACCGGATACCCTTTGGGAAAGTGCTGCGTGGGCTAATTGCCCACGCGTATGACGTAAACTGAAAGACACTGTGTACCCCGGATATCAAAATGGCTTATCTTCGTTATCTCAGGTGTGGTTTGATGAATCGAGTTTGATTTTTGAATGGTGTTCGCGAGCCACATGGACGTCGAATTTTGACTTAGGAGCAGGATGCAGAGTAAATTAAAAGACACCATATATCGAAGTTATCAAAATGAAATATTTGTAAGATCTTGGAAACAGCTTGTACCGTCAGAGTAAAAAAAAAATTAATAGCGTAAATGGACTTTTCATTTGTGTTGTTGTACGCCTTTATATGGAAGCAAAAATTTCATATCTTTAAAATCAACCTCACCCTTAAAAGACGGAGTTTTAATTTTACGTTCAAATAAAGGTAATTTTCATAGTCACCATGATTTAGTACCATATTCTAGACGTCAACTTTGCTGATGTACGGCTTTCTATGGAAACGGGATCTTCACCTCCTCAAAATAAATCTCAACCTCAAAACCTAAGTTTTAATTTTACGTTCATATAAAGGTGATTTTCATAATCACCATGATTTAGTACCCTACAATGGCCGTCAATTTGGTTGATATTCCCCTTTCTACGGAAACATGAATTTCACCTCAAAATCAACCTCAACCTCAAAACCTAATTTTTAATTTTACGTTCAAATAAAGATGATTTTCATAATCACCGTGATATAGTACCCAATTCGAGTTATCAATTTTATTGTTGTACGCCTTTATATGGAAGCAAAAATTTCATATCTTTAAAATCAACCTCACCCTCAAAAGACGGAGTTTTAATTTTACGTTCAAATAAAGATGATTTTCATAGTCACCATGATTTAGTACCCTATTCTAGACGTCAACTTTGCTGATGTACGGCTTTCTATGGAAACGAGAACTTCACCTCCTCAAAATCAATCTCAACCTCAAAACCTAAGTTTTAATTTTACGTTCAAATAAAGGTGATTTTCATAATCACCATGATTTAGTACTCTATTCTAGACGTCAACTTTGCTGATGTACGGCTTTCTATGGAAACGAGAACTTCACCTCCTCAAAATCAACCTCAACCTCAAAACCTAAGTTTTAATTTTACGTTCAAATAAAGGTGATTTTCATAATCACCATGATTTACAACCCTATAATGGCCTTTAGTTTGGTTGATGCTCGCCTTTCTACGGAAACTTGAATTTCACCTCAAAATCAACCTCAACCTCAAAACCTAATTTTTAATTTTACTTTCAAATAAAGGTGATTTTCATAATTGCCGTGATATAGTACCCATTTCGAGTTATCAATTTTGTTGTTGTACGCCTTTATATGGAAGCAAAAATTTCATATCTTTAAAATCAACCTCAACCTCAAAAGACCGAGTTTTAATTTTACGTTCAAAAAAAATTAATTTTCATAATCAGCGTCATTATTACCCAATCCTAGCCATCAGTTTTGCTGTTGTACACCTTTATATAGAAATAAAACTTTACCTTCTCAAAATCAAACTAAACCTAAAAAAGATAGATTTGTGAAATAGCTAGATGAGCAAAAATTGCAAATTTGGAATGCCACATTTTTCTGAGCAGTTTTGCCAAAGAATCATTTCTTTTGCAATTAGTTCCGGGTCAAATCGTTCCTTTTCTGGACTATTTGTATATCCTACCGCTAACCCAACACTTAACACTTAACTCCTTCCTTAACACACCCCAATCAAAATAAAACACTAAATTCAATAATTTAATATCAATTTATTCTATCAACTATGTATCCTATTATATTAATCAGGCACGAGAGATCCCGAGAAGATCTGGTGGTCATAGAGTCATCTCCTACCCTTAAAAAAGGCAGAGGAATTTCCTACTGAATGAGTTCCTCCCAAGTTTCTAAGACCATTCTCCGAACAAACAAATACAGAAAAACTTTGTAAGCTGCTCTTTACTAACGAAACACTGGAAAGTTGCCTTCGGATAACGAAAGTCTGGTATCTGTTTGACTTCACAAATTAAAATTCATTCCCTGGTTTTTAAGCCTATTTATCATGCAAATTCAATTCTTCAATAACTGAAGAAACACGTAAAATTGATAACTCGAATTGGGTACTATATCACGGCAATTATGAAAATCACCTTTATTTGAACGTAAAATTAAAAATTAGGTTTTGAGGTTGAGGTTGATTTTGAGGTGAAATTCATGTTTCCGTAGAAAGGCGAACATCAACCAAATTGACGGCCATTGTAGGGTACTAAATCATGGTGATTATGAAAATCATCTTTATATGAACGTAAAATTAAAACTTAGGTTTTGAGGTTGAGATTGATTTTGAGGAGGTGAAGATCCCGTTTCCATAGAAAGCCGTACATCAGCAAAGTTGACGTCTAGAATATGGTACAAATCATGGTGACTATGAAAATCACCCGTATTTGAACGTAAAATTAAAACTCGGTCTTTTGAGGTTGAGGTTGATTTTAAAGACATGAAATTTTTGCTTCCATATAAAGGCATACAACAACAAAATCGATAACTAGAATTGGGTACTATATTACGGTGATTATGAAAATCACCTTTATTTGAACGTAAAATTAGAAATTGTGCTGTGAGGTTGAGGTTGATTTTGAGGTGAAATTCGTGTTTCCGTAGAAAGGCGAACATCAACCAAATTGACGGCCATTACAGGGTACTAAATCATGGTGATTATGAAAATCACTTTTATTTGAACGTAAAATTAAAACTTTGGTTTTGAGGTTGAGGTTGATTTTGAGGAGGTGAAGTTCTCGTTTTCATAGAAAGCCGCACATCAGCAAAGTTGACGTCTAGAATAGGATACTAAATCATGGTGAATATGAAATTCACCTTTACTTGAACGTAAAATTAAAACTTAGGTTTTGGTGTTCAGGTTCATTTTGATGAGGTGAAGTTCTTGTCTCCATAGAAAGGCGTACATCAACAAAATTGACGTCTAGACTTGGGTAATATATCACGCTGATTATTAAAATCACCTTTATTTGAATGTAAAATTAAAACTTAGGTTATGAGGTTGACGTTGATTTTGGGTAGGTGGAGTTTTTGTTTCCTTAGAAAGGCATACATCAACAAAATTGACGTCTAGAATAGGCCACTAAATCATGGTGATTATGAAAATCGCCTTTACTTAAACGTAAAATTAAAATTTAGGTTTTGAGGTTGTGGTTGATTTTGAGAAGGTGAAGTTCTTGTTTACATAGAAAGGTGTACACCAACAAAATTGACGTCTAGAATAGGGTGCTAATCTTCTTTACTTAAACGTAGAATTAAAACTTAGGTTTTGAGGTTGAGGTTGATTTTGAGTAGGTGAAATCGGTGTTTCCATAGAAAGGCGTAAATCAACAAAATTGACGTCTAGAATTGGGTTCTAAATCATGGTGATTATAAAAAAATCACTTTTACCTCAATGCAAAATTAAAATTTATTTTTGAGATTCAGGTTGATTTTGAGGAGGTGAAATTCGTGTTTCCATAGAAAGGCGTAAATCAACCAAGTTGATGACTAGAATTGGGTACTAAATCATAGGGATTATGAAAATCACCTTTATTTTAACCTAAAACTGAAACTTAGGTTTTTAGGCTGAGGTTGATTTTAAGGAGGTGAAATTCGTTTTTCCATGGAAATGCGTACATCAACAAAAATGACATCTGGAATAGGGTACAAATTTGAAACTCACCGTGTTTGAACGTAAAATTCAAACTTAGTTTTTGAGGTTGAGGTTGATTTTGAGGAGGTGAAATTCGTGTTTCCATTGAAAGGCGTACATCAGCAAAATTGACGTCTAGAATAGGTACTAAATCATGGTGATTATAAAAATCATGGTGATGAATAGTAGTTTGCTATATATTCATTGTCGAACCTAAAAAAAAGGAAAGTTTTAAATTTACATAGAAATAAAGGTGATTTTCATAATCACCTTGATTTAGTACCCCATTGTAGACATCAATTTTGTTGTTGCATGCCTTTATATGGAAACACGAATTTCACCTCCTCAAAATCAACCTCAACCCAAAAGAACTAAGCTTTAACTTGAATTTCAAATAATGGGATTTTCATAATCACGGTGGTCTATACCTCACCTTAGATATCAATTTTGTTGTTGTACGCCTCTGTATTGATTTTTTTCAAGGGGAAAGGTAGATTGATCAGGAAATGTGTTTGTGTTTTCAGTAAAAGGCAAGCTACGGTCTTATCTTGAAAATGATTTACAAGGGGGTGGGGGAAGAAAAAAAATCAGAAAAAGTGACATATTTTAGAAAATTGAATGTTTCCGTGTCCAAAATAAATGTAAAATTAAAATGTTCCATAAAATCGGTCTTTTAAAATAGTAAAGCCAAATGGTAAGTATTCTAAGAAATATTTTTCTCTTCACATATTCTTGGTGTTTGGTGTTTTCAGCTAAGTAGAAACAACATTTGAGGGTTTTAGTGGGTTTGAGTTAGTGTTTTCCTGGGTTTGCTGCTCATGTTATGACAAATAAAAACATCTTGCTCGAAATACAAATAATTTTCTGTTGAATAGAAATAATGCTATAGCATTTAAATGATATAAGAGAGAAATAGTCCCGCTTTTATTTAATGGTAATACTATTTTATATAGTGGTAATGTGTAATTTCATAGAACATTTTATGTAATGGTATTATTTTATATAACGTTAATTTATTCTATGGTAATTTCTGCTCACTGGAAGTTTCACTTGATTATTCTTTCGGTCCATGTGCTAGATTCCGGCTGCGTCAAGCAGAGCTGGAATCACGTTGCTATTAAAGAGTCACAAGTTCAGCCGTAGAGAGAATCTTCAGGATCTGGCTTTTGTGCCATATCCTGCATCTCCAATTTTTGTTCCTAGGTATTTAAAATCGACAGTTTGTTCTAACTGTTCTTCTCTGTAAGCGATGCTCAGAGGTGAGTATTGTGGCCATGCATTTTGTTTTTTATTTTATTTTTAGGATGATCTGAAACCTAAAACAGACCTTGAAATTTGAAGCCAATAAATTTCTATAATAGTTCAAACTCAAAAGGACCAGAAAATACTACTAAGAATAAAAGAAACCCAAAACAATCCAAAATTAAATAAACAATCGTAGAAAATATACATATAACAGGTAGTAATCCAAATGAACAAATAAATCTTAGAACGAATGAAAATTAAATTGAACATTCAAGTCAAACTTAAACCGAAGAAAAGTCACTATAAACAGGAGAACATAACAATATTAATTGCAGAAAATTCAACAATTTAAATTCTGTTTCACTGTAATTTTCATTGCAGTTTTTCAATGTTTTAATTACGAAAGAAATTTTTTTATATACTTGGTTTTCAGTGGTTCTATATTACTAATATTCAGACGGCTTTTTTTTTAGTATAACTCTGATTTTTTTTCTTCTATTTAAATCGTCAATTTTCTTACAACTGGGAAATAGTGATAAAATAAGAATTATTAGAGCCCTTCATCTTTCAGTTCCAGACACACAGAAGAAATTTTAATGCTGAAGGAAAGATATCGTGACTTACAAGAAGTTTTAGATCACAAAGAAACGACTTTAATGGGGTCTTCTCCTCAAAGTACTCTGCTGAAAAATGAGGGTGCTTCGGATCAAGCGGTGGAGGTTGAGAATTCTTTTAGAGAAGACTTTCAAAAAGTTCAGGGCCAACTATCTACAACGGTTAAAGGCAAAGATTCTATTCTATCAAGTAAGTAGGTTTGTCTCCTTATCCACTTGAAAAATTTGAGTGGAATGCGTTATCAATGAATGAATGAATGAAACTTATTAACCCAATAAAAAAAAGGTAAAGGATACGGCATTAGACTTTACAGTCCGTACCGGCGGTGCTGATCTCCGTTTCTTGGCCCTTCAGCCAGGAAGTGCAATGGGGGGTTGGGGGCCAGCCATCCTGTGCTTTCGCACACCTTTCCTGTTTACCTTCCCCAGATTTCTCCAGGTACCCATTTAGAGCTGGGTCGACTCTGGCTAAGCGACTGAGCGAGTCACGCCACTGACTAAGCGAGTCACGCCACTGACCCCCGTCCCAAACTGAAGAATTGGGTACACCGGGATTCGAACCCGCGTCCTCTCAGACAAGAGATCCCGAATCCAGCGCACCAACCCACTCGGCCAGGACGGCTTTATTAACCCAATAAACACACAATGGTATCAAAATGGAGCATACAAGGGAAAAAATAAGGAAACAAAAGGCAAAGACAATAGGAAAAACATTTATAAAAAGGCACTAAATAAACTTTTTGAAGTATCCAAAATCTGCTTAAAGCGTAACCTACACTCCGCGAAAACAGCAAACGGATCGACAGCTCCATATACAGAAACCATAAGCCCGTTTTTGGCTCACATAGGTACACCCAGTAGGAACTTAGCGTAACGAAAAAAAAAATAAAAATGACCGACAAGCTCCTTTATCTGAAGAACTAAAAACGTTTCAAAAAGGTGACAAAGCTAACAAATGGGGCACAGAAAACGCGTTATAAATAAAAAAAACGATGTCTGAGCTTTCTTCTGAGTCTCTAGCACACTGTTATTATAAAATGGAGGCGATGATTCCCCGCCTTGCCTAATACTTTTCCAAGCGCGAATTATAACTATTGAAACAACAAAATATTTTTGAGTAGACACTTTGACAAAAACTTAAAGTTTTCTATACATATGTCTGTAGACACGTAGAATTGACCTATCAAGCCCTAAACAGGATGACCTATCAAGCCCTCAACCAGACTAAACAGTCTGGCACTAAACAGTAACTGAGGATGTATCTCCGAATCGAATGCCCGTGATACATCGTGACCAGCCATAAAAACAGTATCCTTATTTTCATCCACGTCTAACAGAATATTTGCAATAACTTGGTGGATATGTTCACGGCTGTGGCTTTATTTAAAGCCAAACTGATTAGCATAAAACAAACTCGGGTAATCTCATCAATAGCGAAGAACTTTAATAATTTACATAATACTGGTGAAATAATTATAGGTCGGCACGAACTACACTTATTTTTATCTTTTCCTTTCTTAAACACAGAGGTCACAACACCAACACAAAAGAAAATGAGGAACTAACCCACTATTAAATATTATCTGGAAAAGTATTCCCAGATTGTGTAAGAGATTTAAATGTCTCTGTACTAAATGCATGCCACACAACTGGGTCAATTCCACGTTAATATTTCTTTTTAAGTTTCACAATATATTGACTAATATTTCTTAGGTTTATCAAGAACCCTGGACCTGATTCATAATCACCCAGGGCCATGTCCAGCGCTGAGGAAAATTTATCTTGTAAAGTAGTATCAGGGGGTGAGAACTCACTTGTGTAATGTTTGACCCATTCATGTTCAGAGGGTGAGGTATAGTTATTTGACTCACATTCGTTATTCATTTTGCGAATGAATCGCCATATCTCATTAGGGTTTTTTAACAGCCTATCAATATATTTATCTATAACATCTGCCTTATGTTTGCTAAGGATCTTAGAAAAATTACGCTTAGTATAAAGTCTAACGTATACTAAAATTTGTCAATCACCTGACAATATGTTGACTAGAGTTGATGACAAGGGACTATTATAAAAAAATACCTTAAAAGTAAAAAAGAAGATATTGCAGAAAATAGAAGAATAAGAAAACGTTGCAAACAAAAAATGGTGCAGATAAAGTTAATCTTCTAACGTTATTGTTATGTTCGATGGGTTTTGTGCAGCTATCTGATCGTTTAGACAATTTCGAAAATCTTATAATTAATATACTTGAAAAAGATCCCGATGAAATATTTCAAAAATGATGAAAGGAAGGTTGAAGTAAACTAAATAATATTAGATTATTATTAATGAAAATAATTCTCTAATAAATAGAAGAGTATACTATATATTTATCAGAATCTCAAAAACAAAAGATTAAAAACGTGTTTCAATGTAGAGCAAAAATGTAATTACGAGTCACGCATACAAAAGTGAAAGAACGAGAACGTGTTGAACTTTTACTTCATAAAAGACAGGTGACTTAGATTCAAAAATGTAAAAATGAAAATAATGGATGTGATATTGAATTATTCTACAAATATCTACTTCGAAATCATCCAAGATTACCGTTCTTATCTCTTTTCGATAAATTTGAAATCTATAAAAAGCTGTCTTTTTTGAATACACAATTCATTTATTTGTTCTTCAGAAAGTAAAAATAAACAGATGTTATAAGAAAAAAGAAAATTACCGAATTCGAATAGAAATATTATTGTTGGTAAAGAACTTGTTAAACTAATGCTTGAAACAAAACAAATTGAGCAAGGGAAAATTAGAAAATATATGTCTGTATAATAATATCATGTTATCAACTAATATAAGAAAATACAAGTAGAAATGGTTAAATTGCCTAAACAGCGTTGAAGACTCAGAAAAGTTGTTGAAGCTGAGATTTCACAATTCATAGAATGCTCTCTTCCAAAAAACGGGGAAAGTCAAGAAGAATAAATAAAAGTCACATGCTACCGCCGATAAATGTTGATATATTGAATTAATTATGTCATATTCCTTATTTTTGAGGTTTTTTTCTCGAGATAACTTACTAAGTAAAATAAAGAAAAAAGAATGCGGTACAACAAATTGTAACTGCATGGTATTGCCTGGGACGCATTGGACTTGTTATTACAATGATCCCAAGTACTCATTTATAGAATTTTATGATTATTTTGGAATCCATCCTGGAAATGAAATTGTCAACTATTTACAGACCTCAAATAAAAAAAAATTGCCTATCATTTTCCTCAAGTCCAAAGTTTTAACGCATGTGAATTGTGGTCATTTGTGTGTTTAGTGTATAAAAAGAAGCTTTAAGGGTATGGATCAACATAATTTTATTTAAAATTTATTTTCAAACGCTAATGGAAGAAGAATTGTAAAATAGATTTTTTTTGTGTATCGTAGAAGTTTCAAATATTACGGATTTGTTAGTAATGGGTTCTTAATATCCAAATGTGTATTTAGTGCTTCAGACTTATCTCTTATCACTATCTTACCGCTTGTTTCTTTAAGTCTTGAAACAGTTCTGATTGAAATACTTTAAAAATATCTAAGAATAGCAGAACTGCTTATATAGAGTATAAAACTGCTTATTCATTCTATTTAGAATTGCTTGCTGAGTGCAAATAAGGTGAAGTGACCAATGAAAAAATAATTAAACGAGAAAATGAACGACGCAAAACATTACAGTTTTTCCTCATGAAAAAAATGAGATAAGTGAAACTAAATGTTTATAAATATTGCATAAAGTCTGTAAAGTTTAACACGTAAATAAAACCATTCTTACTTTCCGCACTATATTCTCCAAAAGTTTAAAAATTCAAACCATCGTTTCCTAGCATGCTAAGGCTATGTACACCATCTAACCAAATAACGCGTCATTACTCAAATTGTTTCTGACACATGTTTGGATTTCTTCCCAGAAATCTCTCACCGGTGAAAGATATGTGGGAAGAAAGCCAAAGGTTATTGAAGAAAAAATGGAGAAACTTTTAAGCGAAATGAAAATGGGGAATAAATATAATCGAACTATTAGGAAAGAAGATTTAGACATTGGAATGGAATACAGGATTAAAGCAATGATATGTGTTACAACTAAATATGGAAAGAAAATCGTTATCATTATTGGTTTGAAAGCTGAAATGGTTGATCTATTTGAACCTAATTATTTTGATTCTAAAGTAGCTGATCTTGACAAGAAATTAAAAAAAATAGTTAAAGGTATGATTTTAAAGGCTTTTGAAAGAAAAGGTAAAGATAGTAATAATAATTTGGATACTGATACCGAACTATCCACTAAATATTAAATCATATTCAATTATTATATTTTATCAGTAGTATAGCAAAAATTGAATATAATTAAATACCCTTCTAGGGTTTGAGTGTTTGACCGGCTTTTCATTTTTTGTTAGTATTACACATTTTTTTTCAAAATAATATTTTTTGGGGGTTGGTCAAACTCAAATATTTGAAGCTTTCTCTTAGAAAACTAACCCTTCTACATTTGAATGTTTAACCGTCTTTTCATTTTTATATATTATAACACTTTCCGATATTAATATTTTTTGGATTGACCAAACTCAGGTTTTTGGAGTTTTTCTGAGAGTACTAACTCTTGCAGTGCTTGAGTGTTTGAGTGTTTTGCCTTTTTTCATTTTTCTTTAATATAACTTTTTTTCTAAATAAATATTTTTGGAGGTGATCGAACTCAGATTTTTGTTGTTTGTTCGTAGGACACTAACCCTTCTATGAAGATGAGAGTTGAACTTGACCCTTAAAATCTTCCCCCTCACTTTTGCTTGCTAATCAGTGGTTTTGGTTTTTTTTTACGAAAGATCCTCATTCTAGATACGCGAATATACCTAACTGCTAGTTTTACTATGTTTTTATTGCTTCTAAATGGCATATATTGTTGATTGAAATAAAGTCATTGTAAGTAAATTGTAATTGCTTGCAAGAAATTATGGTAACCAATAATTTACATATTTTTTGTTTCATCTGAAAAAGAAGATGAAAAGAATGACATAATTGAAACAAATACAGAGAAGAGACTCTAAACGTTTCCCCCTTCACCTTTCCTTATGAATCAATGGGTTTTGGACGGAAACTCGTCATTCTAGATACTAGGGTATATTTTATGGCCAGTTTTACTATGTTTGACCGCTTTTAAATGAAAAATATTGTTGGTATGTATTAATAAAGCAATTGTAAGCAAATTACAATTACTTGAAAGAAATTAAGCTCAACAATAATTTACAAACTTTTTTGTTTCGTCTGAAAAAAAAGAAAAAAGGCTGACATAATTATAGCAAGTACAGACAAGGGACACTCAACATGGCTCCCCTCACTGTTGCTTGCTAATCAATGGGTTTTTGACAAAAGCTCTTGATTCGTGAATATGTTTAATGGCTAGTTTTACGGTGGTTTTACCGCTTTAAATGAAATATACTATTGAAATAAATAAATCCATTTTAGTAAATTGTAATAGCTTGAAAGAAATTACGGTAACCGATAATTTACATGTTTTTGGTATCATCTGAAAGAAGTGAAAAGGCTGACATAATTGTAGGAAATACAGGCAAGAGACCCCCGACATCTCCCTTCGCCTTTGCTTGCTATTTAATGGGTTTTTGACGAAAGCTCCTCATTCTACAAGTGCTACTGTATTTTATGGCTAGTGTTACTGTATTTCTACCGCTTTTATGTTATATGTATTGTTGATTGAAATAATGTCATTGTAAGCAAATTGCAATAACTTGAAATAAATTACGGTAACCAAAAATTTATATATTTTTTGTCTGATCTATAACAAAAAGAGAAATAGGCTGCCATAATGATAGTAAGTACAGATATAGGATCATCAAAATATCTCCCCTGTGTTTTTCACTAAATCAACTTTGATTTGATAAAACTTTGCTCGTTAATCGTTTTTGAGGAAAGCTCCATATAACAAATATTCTTCGCCTCATGTTTACCCATGTTCAAATGTTCTAAATCGGCTATATTAGATTCTTAAGAATTAGTGAAATCATGATAATAGGATTCTGCAGTTGATACAATTTTAGTAAAAAGATATTTTCTATTTAAATATTTACATAAGATCTTCACGTCAAATGTAACCTGATATCGAAACATTTTTTGGCTAAAGGTACTGGAAAACTAACTGTCGTGATATACTTAGGTCGATTGGTTGTCTTTAATTCCCCCTCAATTCACATATTTCATTTTGAGAACCATCGTTGGACATTGGTCGAAATCTGTGTACACATATATATATATGTATTAAATTATTCTAAATATATTCATATGAGAAATAAATATTACTCACTTAAGTTGTCAGAATATGAATCGGATGCATCTGGGGAAGGTTAATATTTCTCTTAGTCTTGTAAATATTATCGTGTTGATCAATTCTTTTTTTTTCAAAAATGATATTTTCAGGAAATATCTCTTCACAAAGGAGAAATGTGGAATCCAAAACTCAAATACCTGGAACTGATAAAAAAAACAGAAGTATCATAACGAAAATAATAGGCGACTCTACAAAATCGTGCGGTTTTTTAGGAGGGCGGGAGGAGCTTATGGTTTTCTTGTTTTTATGGCGCTTGGTATTAACCAAGTGACATATAGCAATCGCAAATTCTGTCGGTCTGTCGGTCCCGGTTTTGCTACTTTAGGCACTTCCAGGTAAGCTAGGACGATGAAATTTGGCAAGCGTATCAGGGACCGAACCAGATTAAATTAGAAATATCGTTTTCCCGATTTGACCATCTGGGGGGGGGGGGTGGGGGCCGATTAATTAGGAAAAAATAGAAAAAATTAAGTATTTTCAACTTATAAGCGGGTGATGATATCTTAATGAAATTTCATGTTTGGAATGATATTGTGTCTTAGAGCTCTTATTTTAAATCCCGACCGGATCTGATGACATTGGGGCGAGTTGGAGGGGGGAAACCTAAAATCTTGGAAAACACTTAGAGTGGAGGAATCGGGATGAAACTTGATGGGAAAAATAAGCACATGTCCCAGATACATGATTGACATAATCGGAATGGATCCGCTCTCTTTGGGGTAGTTGGGGGGGGGGGGTAATTCTGAAAAATTAGAAAAAATGAGGTATTTTTAACTTACGAACGGGTGATCGGATCTCAACGAAATTTGATATTTAGAAGGATATCTTGTCTTAGAGCTCTTATTTTAAATCCCGACCGGATCTGGTGACATTGGGGGGATTTGGGAGGGGGAAACCTAAAACTTGGAAAACACTTAGAGTGGAGGGATCGGGATGAAACTTGGTGGGAAAAATAAACACAAGTCCTAGATACATGATTGACATAAACGGAACGGATCCGCTCTCTTTGGGGTAGTTGGGGGGGGGGTTATTTCTGAAAAATTAGAAAAAATGAGGTATTTTTAACTTACGAACGGGTGATCGGATCTCAATGAAATTTGATATTTAGAAGGGTATCGTGTCTCAGAGCTCTTATTTTAAATCCCGACTGGATCTGGTGACATTGGGGGGGGGGAGTTGGGAGGGGGAAACCTAAAACTTGGAAAACACTTAGAGGGGAGGGATCGGAATGAAACTTGGTGGGAAAAATAAGCACAAGTCCTAGATACATGATTGATATAACCGGAACGGATCCGCTCTCTTTGGGGTAGTTGGGGGAGGGGTTAATTCTGAAAAATTAGAAAAAATGAGGTATTTTTAACTTACGAACGGGTGATCGGATCTCAATGAAATTTGATATTTAGAAGGATATCGTGTCTCAAAGCTCTTATTTTAAATCCTGACCGGATCTGGTGACATTGGGGGAAGTTTGGGGTGGGGGAATCTAAAATCATGGAAAACGCTTAGATTGGAGGGATCGGGATGAAATATGATGGGAAAAATAAGCAGATGTCTTACGTGATTTACATAATTGGAACGGATCCGCTCTATTGGGGGGGGGGGGGGTATTTCTGAAAAATAAGAAAAAATTACGTATTTTTAACTTACGAAGGAGTGATCGGATCTTCATGAAACTTCATATTTAGAAGGACCTCGTAACTCAGATCTCTAATTTTAAATCTCACCCGGATCAAGCGTAATTGGGGGGGGGGGGGTAGTTGGGGGGACCGGAAATCTTAGAAAATACTTAAAGTGGTGAGATCAGGATGAAACTGGATGGGAAGAATAAAAACCTGTCTAAGATACGTGACTGACATAACCGGACCGGATCTGCTCTCTTTGGTGGAATTGGGGGGGGGGGGGTAATTTTGAAAATTGAGGTATTTGTAACCTATGAAAGGGTGTCCAGATCTTAATGAAATTTGATATTTAGAAGGATCTTGTGCTTTAAAGTTCTAATTTTAAATTCTGACCAGATCCTGTGACATTGGGGGGAGTTAGAGGGGAAACCGGAATTCTTGGAAAACATGAAAATTGGGGTATTTTTATCTTACGAATAGATGGTCGGATCTTAATGAAATTTGATTTTTAGAAGGAATTCATGTCTCAGAGCTCTTATTTCAAATCCCGACCAGATCTTTTGACATTGGGAGGAGTTGGAGGGGGAAATCTTGGAAAAAACACTTGGAGTGGTGGAATCGGGATGAAGCTTGGTGGAAAGAATAAGCAAATGTCCTTGATATTTGATTGAAGTAACCGTACCGGATTCGCTCTCTTTGGGAGAGTTGGGGGGAGGGGTTCAGTGATTTGGCGAGTGTGTTGCTTATGGACGTGCTAGGACGATGAAAATTGGTAGGCGTGTCAGGGAGCTGCACAAGTTGACTTGATAAAATCGTTTTCCCAGATTCGACCATCTGGGGGGCTAAAGGGAGAGGAAAAATTAGGTATTTATAACTTACGAGTGGGTGATCGGATCTTAATGAATTTTGATATTTAGAAGGACATCGTGACTCAGAGCTCTTATTTTAAATCCTGACCGGCATTAAGCCTCCTTTTTAAATCAATCTATTGATTCATAAAATTTTGTTAGAGCTCATACCATATGATCTCTTGGCTCTTCTCGCCTCGTCACAAGTGCCATATGAGCTCTTAGCTCTTGTTATAAATTGTGATTCCTTAAGATTGATTGTACTTTCACCTAGTTTTTCTTTGTTAATTCGTTCCTATAGTATTTATTTTTTGGCTATAGATAACCAGAAGATAAAAGCTCTGACTCAATCTTTAGAGTCAGAGAGATACGAGCTTGGAGAGACAATTGGTGAAAGTTGTCAAAAAATTTCTCAGCTTGGAGAATCCGTGCCGAATCAAGAAGAAGCCCTCGACCTTTTTAGCAATATAAACAGTGCAGCTAAGAGTGGGACCGTTGCAACTGAACCTGCCTTTTCAGAATGTAATACCAGGGCTAGCAGTTTTAATCAAACAAATATCAAGGTAATGCCCATAATCTTGGTAATTTGTATGACGTCTTGGTTCGTTTTGTAAAAGCAATTCAATTCTCAAGCTTCAAACGCTGAGAATATATCTTCTCTGGTTAGCCGAAATTGGTTTTCACAATAGAAATCAAAGCTATTTCTTCCGCGGCTTTCCATATTTTCAGCAAAAAAATATCCCAGATAGTAAATATTCGGATATCAAATCTTTTTTATTTTGTTCCCCAAAACTTTTGTTTGAAGTCTATTTTCTTGTTGCTAGGGTGGGGGTGGGGTGGGGTTATTAGTGCCCATAGGATACTTTTTCTTTGTAGCATAATGTATTACATTTATATATCTAATGTCACAGAGGTGAAAAGGTGAGGCAGGGCCTTCTGGGCCATTCTGGGAAATTTGTTTTTTGGAGATGGACTGATAAGTACTGCTAAGAGCTTTGTTTTCAGTGATTTAAAAAGATAATATGTCTCTTTTTTCATATAAAATGTTAATTTAATTTAAATATATGTATAGAATTCATTTAAGCATCCGAGAACCCTATTGTAGAGGTTGTGGTGGCTTCAACCGCGTAAAAGATCAAAAGCTATGCTGAATTTTTATCGACATGAACAATAATACCGTTGTTAGTCCAGCTGATTTTTTTCATTAAGAAAATTATTAATGATTTCTTAAACAATACTATTTAATAAAAATTTTGGCTGAAATTATTTCTGAAATTTTATCTACTATCCAAATTTTAAATCTTAAGCAAAATACGGAAAAAGTGGGACACTAGACATCATTTTACAATTATTAGTATGTGCAATTTAACAGGAAGTCATTGGGGGTCTTTGGCACCGGTAGTGCCATTCCTTACTAAAAGTAAAGAGTGACATTAAAACTCAAAACGGACAGAAATTACTCTGTATATGAAAGGGGCTTTTCCTCCTCAACGCCCCTTTCTTGACGCTAAAGTTCGATTCTTTCTATTAACTCTACTTTTTAAAACAGTAAAAAACTTTAGCGTAAAGAGCGGGGCTTTGAGGAGGAAAAGCCCCTTTCATATACGGAGTAATTTCTGTTCGTTTTAAGTTTTAATGTCGCTCCTTAATTTCAGTTAAAAAGACTCTTTTTTTATTTAATTTCTGGACGTTTTTGAATTAATGCATGTTTTGATCTTGACTTTTAGTACATAAATAATTAAAACGAAATTTGAATATTAATTTTTTTTTGGCTAAATGGCTTTCTCATAGTTTTAATCGGAAGATTTTAAGAAAAAAGGAGTGAGGGAGGAAGCCTAGTTGCCCTCTAACTTTTTGATTTCTTAAAAAGGCAACTAGAACTTTTCGGTTGATCGACTCAAACCGTCGATCAAACTCGTGAGTGGTGACTCACGAGTTTGAGAAAAGTCGTTTAGAGCCTCAATTTTGGAGAAAAATTATGAGTTACGTCATATTTATGAGCATATTTCAAAGAAGAATTATATAATCCCCCCTCCCAAGGAGTGATCGTGTCGTTTTTAGTATAACTCGTGTAAAATTACGAAAGGCGTATAGCTAAGCAAAAAATACCAAGTGTAATGATTTTATTTCCATAGACTCATTGCACCTCTCGGTCTAGGTTGTTCACTTTCACCCATTGTAGATTCTAGGTCCTTGACCATCAAAATTGACAAGACCAATTCGAGCAGCTACTGGTTAAAATATCTTCTGTAATATGGATATTTTTTGCACAGATTCTTGTTTTTTAAAATGCTGCAGATCCAAAAGGTCTTTAGCAAAGGTTCAAAAATCAGTTGGCAGAGGGTTTTATTTCGCAAGCTTAACGAATTAATGTACCTGAACATACTGCAATTAAGTGTGCTTATCGTATTATTGCATTCATGTTAAATATGATGGCAACAGAATGTCAAAAGTTTAGCTTTTGGCTGGAACGATATGGAAGGGACAACTTTGAGACTTACAGAAATGACCAAAAGCTGGAATTTCTAAATTGTCAGCTTCTATTGGATAAACCAAGAAAAAAGAAGATAAAATTTTTAGCGAAACTTCAAAAACGATTTAGGAAAATGGGAAGGACTTCGAAGACATGGTAAAAATGAGACAGAGACTGGCCAAAGGTCGATAAAGAAGATACAGCCTACTGGTCAAAGGAGTCATCACTGGTAATTCCAAGACACTCTGATGCTGACAAGGACGTTTATTGTCTGGCTCTCTTTGAAAACAAGGAAGTATTAAATTGGAAGGAAAAATTTGCCTGAAAAGTACAACTGAACAGGACAAATGTCAACGGAAAAGTGAAAATGGAACTAAAAAAAATGGATGATGAGAAGTAAGGCAAAGACAATACTGTGCAAGCTATGTAGCTTGACTGGATGACACTAGATTGTACCCGGCCAACAAGCTCTACCGACTAAACTCCTAACAATAATTTTAAATCTATTGCATCTTTTTAATTTGTTTTGATATTCTTGTGATGTTTTTGTTCTTTATGTCGTGTGTATTAAAAATCAGCTCAATTTTCTTTTTAGCCCACTGACAAGCCAACATATCCTTCTGACTATGCTAAAGTATATAAGTTAATGTCTGAGAAAGAACTACCTGTGCCTATAGGCCTAGAGAAGTTCCGTTTTTGTCAGCCACTTTTGAACAAATGTCAGCAGGATTACGAAAAACAGACGAACGGCGAAGAAGAAACTGTATCTGTACAGAAGGCTTTAGACGAACTGAATATCTTACAAGAAGTACTTTTACCGAAGGCCTTACAAGAACCTGATACAGAAGAAAAGAAAGGAGAACTGTTAGTCGACCCTGATACGAGAAATGTGAAAGAAAAGTGTAATTTATTAGGAAAGGTGAGGTATGTCTTTTTTCCTTTTAACAATTATTTCATAACATTGCATTCAAATGTATGTTAAATATATACGCTTCTTGTGACTTTTCTTTTATCATAGTAATGGCTAGCTCCGGGTGTCGACACACGTTTTTCCCGACTTCTTGTCGTTTACAGCTTCCAACTTTTATAAAGAATCCCGAATATCGCAACAATTCGTTTTTAAGAAAAAAAAAAAATCGAAACAAATTTTACAAGAATTAAAATTTTCTTTTTCATAAATAAAATTGTTAAGATCGTCTGGAATTAATGTCATTAAATGCCAAACAATCAATTTAATTTTTTTAAGATCTATATGCAGTAAATTTTTATTCTTACAAATTCTGTCGGTCCCGGTTTTGCTACTTTAGGCACTTCCAGGTAAGCTAGGACGATGAAATTTGGCAGGTGTATCAGGGACCGGAACAGATTAAATTATAAATTGTCGTTTTCCCGATTTGACCATCTGGGGGTAGGGGGAGAGGTGGGGGGCCGGTTAATTCGGAAAAATAGAAAAAATGAAGTATTTTTAACTTACGAACGGTTCATCAGATCTTAATGAAATTTGATGTTTGGAAGGATATCGCGTCTCAGTGCTCTTTTTTTAAATCCCCACCGGATCTGGTGACATTGGGGGGGGGGAGTTGGGAGGGAGAAACCTAAAATCTTGGAAAACACTTAGAGTGGAGGGATCGGGATGAAACTTGGTGGAAAAAATAAGCACTAGTCCTAGATACATGACTGACACAACCGGAACGGATCCGCTCTCTTAGGGGTAGTTGGGTGTGGGGTTGATTCTCAAAAATTAGAAAAAATGAGGTATTTTTAACTTACAGATGGGTGATTGGATCTCAATGAAATTTGATATTTAGAAGGAGTGACTCAAAGCTCTTATTTTAAATCCCGACCTGATCTGGTGACATATTTGGGGGGGACATAAAATCATGGAAAACACTTAGAGTTGAGGGATCGGGATGAAACTTGGCGGGAAAAATAAGCAGAAGTCTTAGATACGTGATTGACATAATTGGAATGGATCTGCTCTATTTGGGGAATTGGGGGGGGGGGGTTAATTCTGAAAAGTTAGAAAAAATGACGTATTTTTAACTTAAGAAGGAGTGATAGTAACTTCATGAAACTTCATATTTAGAAGGATCTCGTTACTCAGATCTCTTATTTCAAATCTTAACCGGATCCAGCGTCATTGGGGGTGGGGGGACTGGAAATCTTAGAAAATACTTAAAGCGGAGAGATCAGGATGAAACTGGATGGGAAGAATAAAAACAAGTCTAAGATAGTGACTGACATAACCGGATCGGATCCGTTCTCTGTGGTGGAGTTGGGGGGGGGGAATTCGGAAACATGAGGTATTTTTAACTTACGAACGGGTCAATCAAATCAAATGAAATCAAATTTCATATTTAGAAGGATCTTGTGCTTTAAAGCTCTTATTTTAAATTCCGACCAGATCCTGTGACATTGGGGGGAGTTGGAGAGGGAAACTGGAATTCTTGGAAAACGTGAAAATTGGGGTATTTTTTATCTTACGAATAATTTTTATCTTTACGAATAGGTGATCGAATCTTAATTAAACTTGATATATAGAAGGATCTTATGTCTCAGATGCTCCATTTTCGACTCGAATTGGATCTGAGGACACAGGGGGCTGGAGGAGAGAAACAGAAATCTTGGAAAACGCTTAGAGTGGAGAGATCGGGATGAAACTTGATGGGAAGAATAAGTACAAGTTACATATACGTGATTGACACAATTGGAACGGATCCTTTCTCTTTGGAGGAGCTGGGGGGTTTTAATTTGGAAAAATTAGAAAAATTGAGGGGGGATGTGGAGGGGAAATTGGAAATCTTCGAAAACGCTTAGAGTGGAGGAATCGGGATGAAGCTTGGTGGATAAAATGAGCAAATGTTGTAGATACGTGATTGACGTAACTGTACTGGATTTGCTCTCCATGGGGAAGTTGGGGGGAGGGTTCAGTGCTTTGGCGAGTTTGGTGCTTCTTTGGCGATGAAAATTGGTAGGCGTGTCAGAGAGCTGCACAAACTGACTTGATAAAGTCGTTTTCCGAGATTCGACCATCTGTAGGCCTAGAGGGAGAGAAAAATTTGAGGTATTTATAACTTACGAGTGGGTAATCGGATCTTAATGAATTTGGATAATTTGAAGGACATCGTGACTCAGAGCTCTTATTTTAAATCCCGACCTGCATCAGGCCTCTGATTTTCCTTTTAAATCAATTTATTGATTCTTAGAATTTTGTTAGAGCTCATACAGTATGAGCTCTTGGCTCTTATTTCTTCTGGCCTCGTCACAAGTGCCATATGAGCTCTTAGCTCTTGTTATTGTATATGTTCTATTTTGATGAGTTGAGTAGGATTTTTTTTTTTTTTACAAAAAACAAAGTAAGCAAAAAGTTACTGCTACCTCACCTGAAATGCAAAACTTGTCCGTGGAGGTGATAGACAAAGTAAAATTCATAAAGTAAAAGCACACATGGCCACCGACACCACTAATACGATCACACTAAACAGTAAATATATATAAAAGACATAATTACTTTTTCCAGGAAGATTATATCCTCATTACCTCCACAATAAATAAATAAAAGTTCATATTCTACAAAAAATGTTCCTTAATGTTATTTTAAACATATGGGGGTCTCTAATAATATTAATATCACTAGATAAACTTTTCTATTTGTGTGTACCTCTATGAAAAATAGGAAAACGAAACGGGAGGAAATGCCTTTAGGTACATAGAAGTCAATGCTACCCTTTGTATCATGAGAATGAACAGCATACCTAATGCACTATAAATTACTATAAGAACGAGGCTGAATATCCTGCTGCAATCCAAAAATAAACCACACAGAATTCATGAATGTCTGCAGCCGGAAAAATGTTCAAAGTTGTGGAAATCTCCCTAAGAGGCCGACGAGGAGAAATTCCTACTGCATGATTTTGTAGAACTCTTATTGGTTTAAGGATGAATGTAAAAGTAGAAAGTAAAATCCGCTTATGCCACCAGAGGGAACCCGGGTATCAAGAAAAATACACCGATCTCCAGCCAAGTTTGCTGCTGATAGTATTCCCACCTACTGAGGCTGAATTGAGGTATTTAGGTATTACAGATTTCTGCAGTGTGTACCTGATAGTTGCCAGTGGAGTGCTTTATGTGGCAGCCGAGGATTATCCATAGGTAGTACGTGGCCAAGGTATATCCATCCACGAATTCTTATTACATATGTCACAAGAGGCTACCCGTTTTATCACGGTTGGGATTGTTGTTTATTCTCTGCTTCCAGTGGATGTCAATAATTCTTCTGAGATATGTTGTCTCAAAAGCAAGAATTCTCCTCTAATGTTCTCGGCTTAAGTGCCAGGTTAAAGCCGTAGGGAGAAACTTTGAGACTGCCAGACTTTCTGTAGTATATTTAAGGATCCATTAAATTGAAATATTCTTGTCATCTGTATTTTTATTGTAGATCCTGTATTTTTAATTATACCTCGTTGGTATTTGAACTGAACAACTTGTTCAAAATGTTGGTTTCTGCAAGCAATGATCTGGCGTGAGTCTGTTGTGCCCTTGAATTTTTTTTTTTTATTCGATAATTATTTTTCGGCTGACTTGAAACTTAAAATTAGTTGAAATCAATTTTTATAATAATTCAAACTCAAAAGCCCGAAAATTACTATTAAAGAATAAGTGAAACCCAGAACCAGTAGAAGTTAAATAGAGAATCATAGCAAACATAGAGATTACAGAAAGTGATGTAACTGAACAAATGAATCTAGGAACGATAAAAAATTAAGTTGAACATTCTAGTAAAACTTAAAAACGAAGAAATAAAAATACTACAAATAGTAGGTTGACTACTGTCATTTTCCTCCTCCCTTACCTGTAAAAGCCTATTGCCTATTACCGCGGTTACATTTATTTAAAATTATACGCGTCTTGCTTGAACAATCCTTAGAAAGAACTAATAAAAAAAAATGAATCTATGATATATAATAATATTAAGTGTTTAAAATTCAAGTAATTCAAGAGTGTGTTTCACTACAATTTTTGTTTTCCAATGTTTTTATTTTAAAAGAAAATTTTTGTAATACAATTAGTTTCAGCGGTTCAATACGGTTAATTAAATAAAATAGAACCAATTGTTTTTCAACTGAAAGTAAGGGGTAACATTAAACCTTAAAAACGAACAGAAATTATTGCTCCTCAACACCTCGCTCTTCACGTTAAAGTGTTTTCTATACTTTTAAAAAGACTTCTTATTGTCCTAATTAGCAATAGGAATTTTTTTATTGTTCTAATTAACAATACGACGACTCCTGTGTTTCACGAGTTGTCCTTTAATAATTGGGAAAAATTCAAACTTTATTGTAAAGAGCAAGGTGTAGAGGAGGGGTAACCTTCCTCACATACAAACAACTTTCTGTTTCTCCTTAACTTTCAGTTGAACAAATTTCTTTTTTTTATTTAATTTCTGATCATTCCCAGGAATAATCCCAATAATCCCAGGAATTTTGGCTTCTCTTCTACTGAGAGCCACTCCCTTTCCTCACGAAAAAATCTTCTAGACAATTTCTCACTGTGAAAATTCAATCCATGTGAAAATTTGCCCGGACAATTACCTTGAACCTTTCCACGCCTGAAATCGAGTCGGCAAAGAGAAAGTTAAACAAATAAAAACAGTTTAATATATATTTTATTTAAATTACCCCTCCCTGCAAAATTTCCCCTGAAAGCTCTCCCCCCCGGAAACATTCTTTCCCATGAAAAGTTATTCCCAAGGACAACCCCTCTCCCTGAAAAATGTATGCATAATTCCTAATAATTAATACTGTACGTAAACAATTGGGAAATTTTATAACTTCAATAACTTTTCCAGGGGTCTGTGGGGGGTTATGTTATCTCCAAAGGTGTATTTATTTGGCCGTTTAGCTATGCTGAAGAAAATGGCTATGTCATCGGACGATTTTGGGTCGAAGAGGGGCGTGTGAAGGGGACTAGTTGCCCTCCAATCTTTTTTTTTCACTGAAAAAGGGTACTAGAACTTTCAATTTCTGTTCGTATGAGCCCTCTCCCGATATTCTACGGTCATTAGCTACACATGATCATCACTGGAAAAAAACCTCTGTGATCTTTCTTCAGGAAGAAAATACGACATTCCACATTTTTCAAGAAAGGAGTTTCAAACTTCTACAGTTGGGTTCTCTACTACGCTGAATATGAAAGAATCATCAAAATTCTCTTAATTTTAGGGATGTTTCTTCTCTTTTTCGAAAATCAGACAAAGATTCGAAGTTTGTTTGTCTTTTGTGGGTAACACTAAACCTAATGAATTCTATATGATTGGAGCTTCGATTATTATTGAGACCGCGTTACTCCCTACCTACAAATCACTACCACGAACTGTTTGATATCCAGACGGTTCTTCTAGTATAATTCAAATGGTTCTATTTCTCTACTTTAAATCATCAATTTGCTTTCAACTGTAAAGCAGTGATAAAGTGAGAACTCCTAAAGTCCTCCATCTTTCAATTCTAGAGACGCAAAGGAAATTCCAAAGTTGGGGGAAATATATCAAGACTTACAGCAAGACTTAGAAAAAAATGAGACTATTCTAACGGATTCTTCTTTGCAAAGTGCTTTTGTGACAAGTGAGGGTGCTTTGGATCAACCAGTTGAAGTTGAGCATTGTTTGAAAGAAGACTTACAAAAGGTTCAGAATCAGCAATATGCAACAGTTAAAGATGCTGTTCTGTCAAGTAAGTAGGTTTGTTTCTTATCCTCTTAATAAATTTGAGTGGATTGTGCTATAGACTCTGTTAATTGAAACGAAAATCTTAACAAACGAAAAATACTGACTTATAAGAAAACTTTGTAATTTCGAAAGCCAAATAGAATCAGTACTGAATAATGACAGGTAGTGGAAAATATTGTTTATAAAATTTTTGGGTCCTCTAATTTGCAATTATTATAAATGATGATTCAATGTTTTGACAAGGGATTACAACATTCAAAAACCTTAAGAAAAAAACCCAAAAGTTTCGAGATTAGTACATATCGTTGTTAGAAATCGGGGAAGCTTCAATAATCCAATATCTTTGAAAAGACTTTAGTATAAAAAGACGTTAAATTGCGTAAAGAGCAAAAAACTGGTAATTGCAAAAATATTTGTATATGTTTTCACAAGAGACTACAACAATTCAAAACCTTAAGAAAGAAAACCGCAAGTTTGAAGCTAAGTAGAAATCGTTGTTGGAAATTGGTCTTGGTACAATAATCAAATTTTTTTGAAAAGACTCAGTATGAAAAGACATTAAATTGCATAAAGAGCAAAAAACTGGTAATTGCAAAAATATTTGTATATGTTTTCACAAGAGACTACAACAATTCAAAACCTTAAGAAAGAAAACTGCAAGTTTGAAGCTTAGTAGAAATCGTTGTGGGAAATTGGTCTTGGCACAGTAATCAAATTTTTTGAAAAGACACAGTATGAAAAGACATTCAATATATATCTATATATATAAAAATAAGTTGTCTGTCTGTCTGTGGATCAGGTGACGTCATGTTTCTGTGTCGGCTGACGTCATGAAATTAGTCGTCGTCATTTTTGCTATAACGGTGACGTCATTAATGGTATTTAAGACATGCGTTCACGGAAAAATGTTTAATTGTAAAATGACTGAAGAACCTACAATGGCAACAGCCGAGGAAGCTGCTCAAAGAGTCTATGCCAAAAAACTTGCTGCTGATAGAGAAAGTAAGAAAAGAAAGCGTGCCGAGGAATCACAAGAACAGCAAGAAAACAGGCTTGCAGCTGATAGAGAAAATAAGAAAAGAAAGCGTGCCGAGGAATCACAAGAACAGCAAGAAAACAGGCTTGCGGCTAAAGAACGCAAAACCGCGCAGTTAGATGAAAATCCACCTGCAAAGCGAGAGTCAAAACATATCAAAACTGAAAATGATAGCGATGATGATTGGGTTTGGGATTTTGACTTGGATAAGGTCATCAATGCCTACCAGATTTAAGTTAAAAAACAAAGGTTCGGCGATATGTACTTCATAGTGACGCTGAAAAATAAAGAAGAAAAAAAAACTGAAAAAATGTAAAAAACTAAAAAACTAAAAAGAAAAAACACTCAAAAATAAATCACAGACCGGGACACAAATGACGACCGACACAGAGGGAGTATAAATGACGACCGGGACGCAGGAAAACAACTACAACGGGGACGCCGGGGGCACAGGCGGGATATATAATTGACGACTGAGACACAGGGATTGTTTGAATAGAAATTACAGACCGGGACACAAATGACAACCGGGACACTGGGACACAGGGAATATAAATGACGACGGGGACACTCAAAGAGAAAATACAAACTGGGACACTAGGACACAAATGACGACCGGGACACAGGGAATATAAATGCTATTTATATGCACAGATAATGGGACAGCGAAGAATGTTGTATATTCGCATGTTTTACGTAGTTAAAAATATATATTTATATATATATCTCTATTCACAGGTGGGACACAGCTACAATGGCGCGAAACTAATATGGCGCGTAACGACTTACGCGCGCGGGGGGGGGGGTGGCTTGGGGGGCGCGAAGCGCTACGCGCGCGGGGGGGGGGGGTGGCTTGGGGGGCGCGAAGCGCCACACCAACTAGGTGTTGGGGTGGCGCGAAGCGAGTTGTGTGTATGCATGTTTGTTTGTTTGTAAAAAGAGTGTTTGCATATGACGTCATTATTAGTACATAAGGCTTTGTATATGCACAGACATATAAATATAAATGCTATTTATATGCACAGACAATGGGACAGCGAAGAATGTTGTATATTCGCATGTTTTACGTAGTTAACAATATATATTTATATCTATCTCTATTCACAGGTGGGACACAGGGACACAGCTACAATGGCGCGTAACGACTTACGCGCGCGGGGGGGCTTGGGGGGGGGCGCGAAGCGCCCTACCAACTAGGTGTTGGGGTGGCGCGAAACGCCACCCCAACAGCTAGTAATTTATCTTTGAGTGTCACGGTCGTCATTTCTATCTCCCGGTCGTTATTTGTGTCCCAGTGTCCCAGTCTGTAATTAATTTTTGAGTGTCCCGGTCGTCATTTATATTCCCTGTTTCCCGGCTTTTAGTTTTCTTTTTCTCCTTTATTTTTCAGTTTTTTTCCTTTTTTTAGTTTTTTTTCTTTTCCAGTTTTAGTTTTTTTTTTAGTTTTTTATTAGTTTTTACCTTTTTTTAGTTTTTTTAGTTTTTTTTTCTTTTTTAGTTTTTAGTTCTTTACCTTTTTTTGCTTTTTTTAGTTTTTTAGCTTTTTTAGTTTTTTTAGTATTTTCTTTTTAGTTTTTTTTGTAGTTTTTACCTTTTTTAGTTTTTTTCTTCTTTTGTATTAATGCTAAAGCCAAGGTTCAAACCTGGAGCCTCTCGGACCTAGAACGTGAAACATAACGCTTTACCAATTCAGACATTCGTTTTGAGCATCTTTCTCGGGTGTTGCCATTGTAGGTTCTTCATTCGTTTTGCAATTAGAAATTTTTCTTTCAACGATCTTCTTACAATGAAAAAATTGTCTTTGAACGATATTCTTAAATACCTGTGTCCTGGTCGTCATTTATATTCCCTGTGTCCCGGTCGTCATTTGTGTCCCGGTATCCCAGTCTGTAATTTCTCTTTGTGTGTCCCGGTCGTCATTTATATTCCCTCTGTCCCGGTCTGTAATTTCTCTTTGAGTGTTTTTTCTTTTTATTTTTTTTTTAGTTTCTTACCTTTTTTGTTTTTTCAGTTTTCTTTTTCTTCTTTATTTTTCAGCGTCACTATGAAATACATATCGCCGAACCTTTGTTTTGTAACTAAAATCTGGTAGGCATTGACGACCTTATCCAAGTCAAAATCCCGAACCCAATTATCATCGCTATCATTTTCAGTTTTGATATGTTTTGACTCTCGCTGTCCAGGTGGATTTTCATCTAACTGCGTGGTTTTGCGTTCTTTAGCCGAAGCCTGTTTTCTTGCTGTTCTTGTGATTCCTCCGCACGTTTTCTTTTCTTACTTTCTCTGTCAGCCGCAAGTTTTTTGGCATAGACTCTTTGAGCAGCTTCCTGAATGTATACCGGGATGACGACCGGGACACAGGGAATATAAATGACACAACTACAACGGGGACGCCGGGGGGCACAGGGGGATATAAATGACGACCGGGACACAAGGAATATAAATGACGCCCGGGACACTCAAAGAGAAATCAGAGACTGGGACACCGGGACACAAATGACGACCGGGACACAGGGAATGTAAATGACGACCGGGACACAGGGACATAACTACAAAGGGGACGCCGGGGTACACAGGGGGATATATAAATGATGATGGCGACTCAGGGAATGGTCGATTAGCAATCACCATCAACAAAGCTCAAGGGCAATCATTAGAATCATGAGGTATAGATCTGAATACGGATTGTTTTACACAACTACAATGGCGCGTAACTATTATGGCGCGTAACGACTTACGCGCGCGGGGGGGCTTGGGGGGGCGCGAAGCGCCCCCACCAACTAGGTGTTGGGGTGGCGCGAAGCGCCACCCCAACAGCTAGTATATATATATATATATATATATATATATATATATATATATATATATATATATATATATATATATATATATATATATATATATATCTATATTCACAGGTGGGACATAGGGACACAACTACAATGGCGCGTAACGACTTACGCGCGCGGGGGGGCTTGGGGGGGCGCGAAGCGCCCCCACCAACTAGGTGTTGGGGTGGCGCGAAGCGCCACCCCAACAGCTAGTATATATATATATATATATATATATATATATATATATATATATATATATATATATATATATATATATATATATATATACTAGCTGTTGGGGTGGCTGTTGGGGGACTAAAATCGCCATATTAGTTTCGCACCATTGTAGTTGTGTCCCTGTGTCCCACCTGTGAATGTAGATAAAAGAGAGAAGATTTCTCTTTTCGTTATAGTTATATATATGTTTTTAACTACGTAAAACTTGCGAATATACAACATACTTCGATGTCCCATTGTCTGTGTATATAAATAGATTGTCAGGTTTACCGACTCTTGAACATGCAACATAAAATTGTCCATGGGAAAAACAATCCGTATTCAGATATGTACCTCATTATTCTAATGATTGCCAGATTGCCCTTGAGCTTTGTTGATGGTGATTGCTAATCGAACATTCCTTGTGTCCCGGTCGTCATTTATATTCCCAGTATCCCGGTCGTCATTTGTGTCCCAGTGTCCCAGTCTGTAATTTCTCTTTGAGTGTCCCGTTCGTCATTTATATTCCCTGTGCCCCGGTCGTCATTTGTATCCCGGTGTCCCGGTCTGTAATTTATCTTTGAGTGTCCCAGTCGTCATTTATATCTCCCGGTCGTTATTTGTGTCCCAGTGTCCCAGTCTGTAGTTTCTCTTTGAGTGTCCCGGTCGTCATTTATATTCCCTGTGTCCCGGCTTTTAGTTTTCTTTTTCTCCTTTATTTTTCAGTTTTTTCCTTTTTTTAGTTTTTTTTCTTTTTCAGTTTTTAGTTTTTTTTTAGTTTTTTTATTAGTTTTTAGGTTTTTTTTTCTTTTTAGTTTTTGTTTGTAGTTTTTACCTTTTTTTTAGTTTTTTAGTTTTTTTCTTTTTTAGTTTTTAGTTCTTTTACCTTTTTTTGTTTTTTTTTAGTTTTTAGCTTTTTTAGTTTTTCGTATTTTCTTTTTAGTTTTTTTTGTAGTTTTTACCTTTTTTAGTTTTTTCTTCTTTTGTATTAATGCTAAAGACAGGGTTCAAACCTGGAGCCTCTCGGACCTAGAACCTGAAACATAACGCTTTACCAACTGAGCTACTTCGGCTTGAATACATTCGTTTTGAGCAGCTTTCTCGGGTATTGCCATTGTAGGTTCTTCAGTCATTTTACAATTAGAAATTTCTCTTTCAACGATATTCTTACAATTAGAAATTTGTCTTTGAACGATATTCTTAAATACCTGTGTCCTGGTCGTCATTTATATTCCCTGTGTCCCGGTCGTCATTTGTGTCCCGGTATCCCAGTCTGTAATTTCTCTTTGAGTGTCCTGGTCGTCATTTATATTTCCTCTGTCCCGGTCGTCATTTGTATCCCGGTCTGTTATTTCTCTTTGAGTGTTTTTTCTTTTTAGTTTTTTTTAGTTTCATACCTTTTTTGTTTTTTTCAGTTTTCTTTTTCTTCTTTATTTTTCAGCGTCACTATGAAATACATATCGCCGAACCTTTGTTTTTTAACTAAAATCTGGTAGGCATTGATGACCTTATCCAAGTCAAAATCCCGAACCCAATCATCATCGCTATCATTTTCAGTTTTGATATGTTTTGACTCTCGCTGTCCAGGTGGATTTTCATCTAACTGCGCAGTTTTGCGTTCTTTAGCCGCAAGCCTGTTTTCTTGCTGTTCTTGTGGTTCCTCCGCACGTTTTCTTTTCTTACTTTCTTTATCAGCCGCAAGTTTTTTGGCATAGACTCTTTGAGCAGCTTCCTCGGCTGTTGCCATTGTAGGTTCTTCAGTCATTTTACAATTAAACATTTTTCCGTCCATGATCTTCTTACAATTAAAAATTTGTCTTTGAAAGATTTTCTTAAATACTTTTAATGACGTCATCGTCATAACAAACATGACGACAACTAACTTCATGACGACATGATGACATGACGTCACTCGGCAGACCCACAGACAAACAACTTATTTTTATATATATAGATATACTAGCTGTTGGGGTGGCGCTTTGCGCCATCCCAACACCTAGTTGGTGAGGGCGCTTCGCGCCCCCCAAGCGCTTAAGTCGTTACGCGCCATATTAGTTACGCGCCATTGTAGTTGTGTTCCTGTGTCCCACCTGTGAATATAGATAGATATATATATATATAATAGCTGTTGGGGTGGCGTGGAAGCGCCACCCCACACAAAGTTGGTTGGGGCGCTTCGCGCCCCCCCCCTCCCAAGCCCCTCCGCGCGTGTAAGTCGTTACGCGCCATATTAGTTATGCGCCATTGTAGTTGTGTCCCTGTGTACCACCTATGAATATAGATAGATTTATATATGTGTTTTGAACTACGTAAAACTTGCGACTATACAACATTCTTGGCTTTCCCATTTTCTGTGCATATACAAAGCCTTATTTACTTATAATGTCGTCATATGCAAACGCTCTTTTTACAAACAAACAAATATGCATACACACAACTCGTTTTTATATAGATAAATAGATAGATAGATACAATACAAATTAACTGCGTAAAACTTGCGAAGATACAACATTCTTCGCTGTCCAATTGTCGCTGCATATAAATAGATTGTCAGGTTTACCGACCTTCGAACATGCAACGTACAATTGTCCATGAGAAAAACAATCAGTATTAAGATCTATACCACATTTTTCTAATGATTGACCTTGATCTTTGTTGATGGTGATTGCAAATGCTAATCGAATTGGGTATTGTAATCTTTTAAATTGAAAAGGCAGATCTGTTGGAATCATGGGAATGCGTGGAATAAGAACAGACTCACCCTCAAAAGGCCCTGTCAAGATTGTGGCCTCTATTACGTTTTCCATTTTTTTTTTTACGGCAAGTCGCATGCCATTGCAAAGCTTTGGTGGGTTGATATTTCTTAACAGTATTATTGGTACGCCTATCTTTAGTTGTAGCACGTGTGGTGGAAACCCTGAAAGATCCACGGAATTTAAAAATTCAGATGGATAATTAACCGCCTCATTTGGTTCCAAAACTGTGTCGACTGACTTGTAAAGGACTGTCTGGTCTCGAATCTTGGTCAAAACAATATGTTGATTTTTGGGTGCAAGAATCGCTCTTTCACTTAGCCATTTATTATTTTGATAATTGTTTAGAATATTCGGAAATACTTTTTCAATCAATTCATTTTTGGACGTCACTAAATTACAGAATTCAGCAGGTAGTTGTATACGTCCTGAAATTGAGTCTACTGGGAGCTTTCCGTTTCCAATTGCCAGCAATTGATCTGAAAATGTTTGACCAGAGTCATCGTTTTGCAATCGAACACGCATATTTGTAGTTAATTTTAATGTTTTTACGTGTGCCCATAAATTAGAATTTTTCAAGCAATCATTCATTTCGTCTGCAGGGGTTGATCTAGGTATTATAGGTAATGTTTGCCTGTAATCTCCCGCAAGCAATATTAATGTGCTGCCAAAGGGTTTCGAATTCCCTCGCAAAACTTTCAAACATTGATCCAGAGCCTCGAGCGATTTTTTGTGTGCCATTGTGCACTCGTCCCAAATAATAAGTTTGCATTGCTGCAATACTTTACCCATCCCAGTTGATTTGGAACTATTGCACGTGGGAGTTTCTGTAGAATGCAAATTCAGAGGCAATTTCAAAGCGGAATGAGCAGTTCTTCCACCAGGCAGCAACGTTGCGGCTATTCCGGACGACGCAATTGCCAACGCTATATCATTTTTTGATCGAATTGATGCCAGAATCAATTTTATCACAAACGTTTTACCAGTACCTCCTGGCGCATCCAAGAAGAAAATTTCTCCAACGTTGTTATCGATACAATGCATTATCGTATCATAAATGTCTTTTTGTTCCGACGTTAACTTGGCAATGTTATTTTGTACATGCGAAAATAGATCATTCGTACTGTAACTTTGTTCACGATCCAATTCTACACATGTCGAAACAGCAGCGGTACGATTATGTGAAGGCATTCCCAAATCCTGAAGAGGTTTGTTTGCCATACATACGCACAAATCTTCTATAATAACTAAAGTGTAGTTATAAATTTCTGTTGTAAAATCAAAAGTCATATCTGAAGTCTCTAACCGTTTTCGATGGAGTATATCTTCGGACATTTTTGATTTATATTTTTCCCATAACTGTGTAGGAGCTGATGGGGAGCAAGTTGTTAAAATGATGCCAAACAATGCACGAATTTTACTTGGAGTTGACGTTTCGCACGCGTCATTGATGCAGTTATCCCAGTGTTGGTCATTCTCCAATAAATTCAGAGCTTGGCATGCACTACGGTAAGTGTCATGTATAGTACCGTTTACAGTTCTCAAATACTCAAAGGACATCGGACCGGGTACATTCACCAAAAGCAGGCGTAGAAAGAAGCATTCATGTTGATTGGGGTGAACGGTGTAGAGTCTTCCTATCGTGGTATCTTTGAAGATGGTAGGTTGGCCGTCGACTGACTTTCCCTGTTTTCGACGTGCAAATACTTCATTTTTAGTATTCCACGTGTAATACGAAGGCACTTCAGTATACAGCAGTTTTTTTGCAAAAGAATCATTTTTGCATAGCGAAAAGAAAGCAGTTAACTTTGTATCCGGTGGATCCAGAGCTCTTTGTTGCACGTTGGATTCCGAAAAATAAACACGTTGACCATTCTGTAAATGTACCGCTAAGTGAACAACAGCTGGACTACGTTCATGTATCGGAAATGAAAGAATTCGCCAAACAGCTTACTGCTTATGTATCTTCCAGCCTGATATTGTACGATTTCGTCGATATCTTTGATTTCGGACTACAAGCCAAAAACCATGTCACTGCCTTTGTTGACGTTTTTACATATGTATTTGATTGCCTTTACGGAGTTACAGTATTCAACGTTTATGTGTGCATTAAATTTTTTTGATAATAATGAGGAATATGGAACAACCCGCTGGTTATCTACTTCGATGGTGGTACCGTTACGCTTCTTTATTATTGCTGTTTTACCGCCATCTTCAGTAGATCTTCTTCTATATTGTGCGTAACCTTCATTGCCAGTAATTGTGTTGGATACTAAAAGTCGAGGATATTGCTTTGTGCACCTTCCTTTGGCCATGCATAGTGAATTTTCGTTCAGTGCATCGTAAGGTCCATGTATCATATTTTTTACAACAATATCATATAATCATATCACAATATCAATATCATATCGACATTTTCATCAGGTATTTCAGCGGGAATGACATCATCAATTTTGTTAGAAGTAATTTTATTATGTAGCCAGATTAGTATATGTGCGTGTGGCAAACCTCGTTTTTGCCATTCCACTGAGTACATCCAGCATCGCACTGACCCAAACACTTCAAGTTTTACTATGTAGTTTATCAGTGATTTCAACTTTTGCCGGAAGACAAGGGCCGTAATGTCATGTCTATGAACCGCCGATTGTCCTTGAAGTAAAAGCTGCTGTATCTCGTCCCAAGATTGATTACATGTAAATGTAATAAATAAATCTGGACGACCATAGAGACGAACATACGCAATAGCATCTTGAGCATATTCATGCATATGACGGGGACTATCAGCACATGACGAAGGTAAAATCGTTAATCTTCCAACGTTTGTGGTATTACCGTCATTTACAACTGCATCTCTCAAATGAATGTATTGTTCAGAGCGGAGCTTGGTCTGATTCAGACGGATATATAGCAAACGTTTTGATTCATTTTTTCCATACATATCAACGACATATTGGTGAAACAATTGACGGCATTTTAAAATATAATTGTCTTCATCCTGCCGAATCATTAGCCTTTAGGAATAATAATGGATTGCACTGCATTTCTTATTCATTTCTTTGTTAGTGGCTGGATTCATCAATTTAATATTAAAGTGATAGCCGTCGGCTCCATCCCAAAAAATGATAGGATATTGTAGGGCATCGTAGCATCGATGAATTTCAGCAATTCTTACCAACTGAGCGTTTCGCTTATGAAGAATAACATTTCGAGGTAAAAACTAATCACCGACCATAATGATTGCCACTTCGTCGATAGTTGGAGCATTGTATCTACGAACATGTTGGCCAGGAGGCGTTTTGTCAGCGGAAATAACAATTTTATGCGTATCAGTAGGCATCAAATCGATGACTGTTCTGAACAGACGAACTAAATTATTATTTCCGTGGAAAAGATGTTGCAATTGGGAAACGATTGTCCTTTCAACGTTGGGAGAAATTTTGCAACGTGCTTTCAATTCAGAATTTCTATCACTGAGGAAGTACAATTGTAAAAATTTATAATTCTCGCCTGAGAATGGTAGAAGGGACCCTGCTCTATGATAAATTTGCCCTTTTACTTTGAAAGTAGGCATAAATTGATCTGGATTTTCGATTTGGGCACCAAAAAACGTCATTTGGAAACATGAGTTGTATTTTCTGATCTGTGATAAAAAACGCTTAGATTCTGACGTAGTTCCAGTAAGCAAAGTCTTCAATGGCTCTGGTGGTGCAGCCAATAGAGGAAGTTTAACTTTTCCTGAGGCGCAACACATTCCCATTGTTTCACCATTGAATTTCAAGGCCTTGCAATAGGGAAAAATTTTAGACATAGTCCCGATTTGAACACATCTACTCAAGCTATAATCATCGTCATAATGACGACATGACGACCTGATGACATGACGTCACTTGATTACATGACGTCACTCGACACACAGACACACAGACAACTTATTTTTATATATATAGATATATGTTTTTAACTCCCGGTGTCCCGGTCGTCATTTGTGTCCCGGTGTCCCGGTCTGTATATACATTCGTTTTTGAATTGGTCTTTTTTTAGTTTTTAGTTTTTTACCTTTTTTTAGTTTTTAGTTTAGTTATACCTCATGATTCTAATGATTGCCCTTGAGCTTTGTTGATGGTGATTGCTAATCGAACATTCCCTGTGTCCTCGTCGTCATTTATATATCCCCCTGTGAACTAACCCCAACAAAAAAACTAAAAAACAAAAAAAAAACTTAGTTTTTTCCCTGTGTCCCGGTCGTCATTTGTGTCCCGGTGTCCCGGTCTGTATATACATTCGTTTTTGAATTGGTATAGAATGAAATAAATTTTTGTGTTTTTCCCCTTTTTTTCTTTTTAGTTTTTTTTGGTTTTTACCTTCTTTTGGTTTTTTTTTAGTTGTTTTTTTTCTTTTTAGTTTTTTTTTGTAATTTTTACCTTCTTAGTTTTTTTTAGTTTTTTTTTAGTTTTTTACCTTTTTTCTTTTTTCAGAGTTCTTTTTCTTCTTTATTTTTCAGCGTCACTATGAAATACATATCGCCGAACCTTTGTTTTTTTAACTAAAATCTGGTAGGCATTGATGACCTTATCCAAGTCAAAATCCCAAACCCAATTATCATCGCTATCATTTTCAGTTTTGATATGTTTTGACTCTCGCTGTCCAGGTGGATTTTCATCTAACTGCGCGGTTTTGCATTCTTTAGCCGCAAGCCTGTTTTTATGCTGTTCTTGTGATTCCTCGGCACGCTTACTTTTCTTACTTTCTCTATCAGCCGCAAGCCTGTTTTCATGCTGTTCTTGTTATTCCTCGGCACGCTTTCTTTTCTTATTTTCTCTATCTGCCGCAAGTTTTTTGGCATAGATTCTTTGAGTAGCTTCCTCGGCTGTTGCCATTGTAGATTCTTCAGTCATTTTACAATTAAAAATTTCTCTTTCAACGATCTTCTTACAATTAAATTTTGTCTTTGAACGATTTTCTTAAATACCTGTGTCCTGGTCGTCATTTATATTCCCTGTGTCCCTTTCGTCATTTGTGTCCCGGTATCCCAGTCTGTAATTTCTCTTTGAGTGTCCCGGTCGTCATTTATATTCTCTCTGTCCCGGTCGTCATTTTTGTCTCGAATTTCTGTTGGAGTGTTTTTTCTTTTTAGTTTTTTTTTTTAGTTTTTTACCTTTTTTCTTTTTTCAGTTTTCTTTTTCTTCTTTATTTTTCAGCGTCACTATGAAATACACCTCGCCGAACCTGTGTTTTTTTTTAACTAAAATCTGGTAGGCATTGATCACCTTATCCAAGTCAAAATCCCAAACCCAATCATCATCGCTATCATTTTCAGTTTTGATATGTTTCGACTCTTGCTGTCCAGGTGGATTTTCATCTAACTGCGCGGTTTTGCGTTCTTTAGCCGCAAAACCTGTTTTCATGCTGTTCTTGTGATTCCTCGGCACGCTTTCTTTTCTTACTTTCTCTATCAGCCGCAAGCCCGTTTTCATGCTGTTCTTGTAATTCATCGGCACGCTTTCTTTTCTTACTTTCTCTATCAGCCGCAAGTCTTTTGGCATAGACTCTTTGAGCAGCTTCCTCGGCTGTTGCCATTGTAGGTTCTTCAGTCATTTTACAATTAAAAATTTCTCTTTTAACGATCTTCTTACAATTAAAAATTTGTCTTTGAAAGATTTTCTTAAATACTTATAATGACGCCATATACTAAGCATCGTCATAACAAACATGACGACAACTAACTTCATGACGACATACACCTCAATCCTTATAATGACGTCAGTCGACAGACACACAAACAAACAACTTATTTTTATATATATAGGTTGTAAAAAAAGGAAGTGATCAAAGATGGGATTTGTAAGGCCAAACGAGAATAAAACAAACAAAGCGAATATTTCGAGAGCACAACCGCCTCTATTCTCCAGCCTGAAACAAAATAATATATTCAACTAAAGTGCCGAAGAAAAAACTAACGAAACAAACGCAGAGAGTCAATGTGGAAAAATCAATGAAAAAAAAACACTAAAAATTTAAAACATGAATAAAATTCAATAAAAGCCAAAAATTACAAGAATTAAAACCAAATACCTAACCACCATAACGCGAGTCATTCGCCAATGTCTGGATTTGAACAAAATCCAAAAAATTTATGAACTGCCATCGACGGATACTAACGAACAACTGAGAAACAAAAGTTACATTCATTCACTCAAAACAAAATGAACCAGCAACGAAATAAGTTGGAGAACTATATCATCTGGTTTTCTATTTTAATAATTGTTTTCCTTGCAGACAGCCTTTGAGACCTAAGGGGTTTTTGACGTATTTTATTATATGATTGGGAAGGTGGCTCGAGGTTTATTACAGGGACTACTAAATTATTGACTTCTCTTAAGAGAAGACCGACATATGATTCATTTATTCTATAATCATTGTAATCTCAGTTCAAACCTAGACCGCAATGCTGATATTAAAACATTTCAACAACTTCCCCCTGTGCTGGACAATAGTTTTGTCATGTAAAATTAAACTAGCTTGGTTAAGTGGAATAGTATGTTCTGGGTGATCAAAGATGTGTTTTGTATTGGCAGAGTCAAAATTTTCTGGTCTTTTCGCTTGTTAAGGGTGTTATTAATTGTGGTAGTGCTGATTCAATCTATCCGTAAGCCGTTTGTCAGTTCTTCCGATGTACCAAAGACCGCACGAGTATGGAATTCTGTAGACACCAGAGTTTTCACCTTTCGGGATTGGGTCTTTACCTTGATAAATTTGGGAACAAATAGTTTTACTGGGTCTATAATAAGAATAAATGTTTTTTTTTGTTTTTTTTTTATCTTTTGAAATGTGTTCTGAAACCCCTTGTACGTAAGGGAAAGCAAGGTAAAAGGGATCTTCCCTTTGGTCTGTCTTAACTGTGTCTGTCTAATAACTTTTTAGTATGTTTTTCAATTACAGAGTTTATTAAACTAATTTGATAACCATTGCCAAATAAAACATTCCTAAGGTGGTTGAGGTCTGAATCCAGGAAAGGTGGTGAACAAAGCTGCAGTGCTTTATTGACTAGAGAAGGGACGACTCCTCTTTTAACCGCAGGAGAATGATTAGAGGAATAATTTAAGTAACTGTCACTATACGTAGGTTTTCTATAGAGCCCAAACTTGGTCTAATATAGATCCCAAACTCGGCACCAGAACATCCAAGAAAGGAAGATGCCTATCTACCTCTGATTCCTGAGAAAATTTGAGTTTTTGATCGCAAGTGAAGAAAAGACTCCAAAGAATCTTCACCATGCTCCCATGAATAAAAAATATTATTTTTAAAACGAACCCAAAATTCGGGTCTACAAATACTTATTGAAATAGCCATTTCTTCAAGGTCTTTCCGTGAAAACACCAGAACTCTATTGGTGATAAAGAATTCCCATTGGAAACCCATATTTCTGTTTATAAAAAATGCCTCTATAATGGAAGTAAAAATAAGTTTTGTTGCAAAGGGCTGTAAGTTAAAGGAGTGTCTGATTCGAAATTTTCGATTTTTCTGATACAGATGGTTTAGAACTGAGTTTATGCTCCAAAATGAGTTCGGTCTTTTGGGATCACAAAAGGCCGTCCTTCCCCCCTTAAAAGGCCGTTACCGTAACCCCTTAGGTCTCAAAGGGTGGCTGCAAGGAACAAAATTGTTCAAATCAGAAATCACAATATAGTTCTCCAACTCGTTTAGTTTCTAGTTCGTTTTGTTTTGAGTGATTGGATGTTTTCTTTTATTTCTCAGCTGTTTGCTAGTATCCGTCAATGGCAGTTCATAATATTTTTGGATTTTGTGTAAATTGCGGATATTGGCAAACGAATCGCTATATGGTTGTTAGGTATTTGGTTTTAATTCTTATGATCTTTGGCTTTTACTGAATTTTATTCATCTTTTAAAGTTTTTGTTCTTTCATTGGTTTTTTGTTTTTGTATTTTTCACGTTGACTTTCTGTGTTTCTTTTGTTGGTTTTTTCTCCAGCACTTTCCTTGAATATATTATTTTATTTCGTGCTGAAGAAGAGAAGTGGTTGTCCTCTCGATATATTCGCTTTGTTTGTTTATTCAGTATACTCGTTTGTAACTTAAAAGCTCTATTTTTGATCGTTTCCCTATTTATACATTATGGCAGGCCAATGGGGTTTATGAATATATATATATATATATATATATATATATATATATATATATATATATATATATATATATATATATATATATATATATATATATATATATATATATATATATATATATATATTAAATTAGAAAAAGTATTTTCAACTGAAAGTAAGGAGCAACATTAAAACTTAAAACGAAGAGAAATTATTAAGTATATGAAGGGGATTGCCCACTCCTCACCTTGCGCTTTACGCTAAAGTTTTTTAGTGCTTTAAAAAAATCATCCTATTGTCCTAACTAACGACCCTTTTGTTTAAGGATTCGCTCTTAGTAAATGGGGACAAGATTCAGACTATAGCGTAAAGAATGAGGTGTTGAGGAGAAGGCAATCTCCTTCATATAAGTAATAATTTCTGTTCGAAATCAGGCCCCACCTCTACGAAAAAATCTCCCTCCCCATGGAAAATTTTTTAGACAATTCAATCCCAGTGGAAATTTACACCAGACAATTACTCTTAACAACTCCACGCGTAAAATAGAGACAGAAAAGAGAAAACAAGACATTTCAAAATAATTTTGTGTAGGAATTCTGGCAAATATCCCCAGTGCCTAATTTCCCCTCACAAGTTCACCTCCGGAAACATACTTCTCAATAGAAAATCCCCCGTGGAAAAACCGCAACAAAAAATCCATCCCCTCCCCATCCGAAAATGCATACATACGGGCAAATTCTATGTAGTAATAGTAGTAGTAGAACAATTTTTTTTGAAAATAATCATTTTTATATAATACCGCAACAAAAGCGGAGCTTGCGAGGATGTGCTAAAATAAAAATAAACCAACATAAAAATAAACAACGAAACACTACAATATAAAACCCCAAAACCAAACATTAAAAAATACAGGAAAATAACCCACTGAAAATACAGTTAAATCTGTTTCGAAAGCATACCTACCGAGCAACTCCATACGTAATTCGGATTTAAACTGGTTAAAATTACTAATGTCCCTCAATATCCTTACTAAGTTTATTCCAAAGCTTGGAAGCTCTCTAAACAAGAGAAAAAGAAGACCTACTAGAAGCAACTCGAGGAACGTTAATATTTCCTCGCATCCAAGTATCGTGTTGGTGAACACTGACCTCTCATAAAATATACCTGCTAAACAATCTGGATTGCCCTCATTATGAGGGCAATCCAAATCCTCTTCTATACAAAAATCAAAGTATAAAAATCACACAATCCGGCTGCAGGTATTATGTTATTTCAGGTAGAAGCTTGAAACCTTTTCAACGGAAAAGGATCTTTCAAATTTTCGAAAAAGTTCGAACGTTGTCTCAATTCTTTAATTACGAGTCTGGAATTACAATGGCCGTTTAATTGGAATAAAGAAGTTTTTTAAAAGTATTAAAAAAATTAGTGTAAAGAGTGAGGTATTGACGCGGGGTCGAACTCCCTCATATACGTATTAATTTCTGTTCGTTTCAAGTTTTAATGTTGCTTCTTACTTTCAGTCGAAAAACCTGGCTTTTTTATTTGATTTCTTTTTTTATGGCACTTGATATTTACCAAGTGGCAGATAGAGATCGCAAGATCCGTCCGTCGGTCTGTCTGTCTGTCTGTCAGTCCTGGTTTCGCTAGTTCGGGCACTTCCAGATAATCTAGTCGATGAAATTTGGCAGGCATATCAGGGGACCAGACCAGATTAAATTATAATAGTCGTTTCCCCGAATCGACCATCTGGGGGGGGGTGGAGGGACGGTTAATTCGGAAAAATTAGAAAAAACGAGGTATTTTGAACTTACGAACGGGTAATCGGATCTTAATGAAATTTGATATTTAGCAGGATCCCATGTTTCAGAGCTCTTATTTTAAATCCCGACTGGATCTGATTACATTGTGGGGAACCGGGGGATGATGTTGACGTTGGAGGGGGGAACCGGAAATCTTGGAAAAGTTTAGAACTTGCTCGGAAAACGCCACAGGCACTCACTGCAGGTAAATAATCCCCCTAAATTCGGATTCGAAAAATGAAGTATTTTTAACTTACGAACGGGTGATCAGATCTTAATGAACTTTGACATTTTGAAGACCTTATGTCTCAGGGCTCTTGTTTTAAATCTCGACCAGATCGGGCGACATTGGGGGGAGTTGGAGGCGGAAACCGGAAATCCCGGACAAGATGAAAAAGTTAGAAAAAACGAGGTATCTTTAACTTAGGAACGTGTGATCTGATTTTAATGAAATTTGATATTTAGAAGGACCTCGTGTCTCAGTTCTTATTTTAATTCCCGGCAAGATCCGGTAGCATGGTTTGGAAGTTGCAGGGGGAAACTGGAAATCTCGGTAAATGCTTCGAGTGAGGATATTGGGATAAAACTTGGTGGGAAGAATAAGCACAAGTCCTAGATACTTGATTGACATAACGGGACCGGATCGGTTGTCTTTGGGGAGTTGGAGAGGGCACTTTCAGTGCTTTAACGATTTCGGTGCCTCTGGACGTGCGAGGATAGTGAAAACTGGTAGTCATGTCAGGGACCTGCACAAATTGACTTGGTATCAGTCGCTTCCCCGATTTGACCATATGGGGGCTGGAAGGGGAGGAAAAATTACGAATATTGGAGGGAGAGGAAAACCTACGAATAGGTGATCGGATTTTATTGAAATTTAATATTTAAAAGGACTTTGTGTCTAGGAGTTCTTATTTCAAATCCCGACCATATCTGGTGATATGGTGGGAGGGGGGTAGAGGGGGAAACGTAAATCTTCGAAAACGCTTATCGTAGAGAGATCGGGATGAAACTTGGTGGGAAGAATAAGCATAAGTCCTAGATACGTGATTGAAATAATTGGACCGGATCTACTCTCTTTGGGAGAGTTGGAAGGGGGGGGGTAGTTGGAGGTATTTTTAACTTATGAACGTGTGATTGGATCTTAATGCAGTTTGATATTTAGAAGGACCTCGTGTCTTACAGCTCTTATTTTAAATACCGGCAAGGTTCGGTGACATGGGGGGAAGCTGGAGGGGGGACCTGGAAATCTTAGGAAACGCTTAGAGTGGAGAGATTGGGATGAAACTTCGTGGAAAGAATAAGCACAAGTCCTAGATACGGGATTGGAATAACCGGACCGGATCTGCTCTCTTCGGGGGACTTCAGGGCGGGATTTAACTCGATTAATTTGGAAAGGTTAGAAAAATTGAGGTATTTTCAACTTACGAACAGGTGTTCAGATCTTAATTAAATTTTACATTTAGAAGAATCCCGACCGGATCTGGTTATATTGGGGGGAGTTGGAGAGGGAAATCAGAAATCTTGGAAAACGCTTAGAGTGGAAAGATCGGGATGAAACTTAGTTGGAAGAATAAACACAAGTCCTAGATATGTGATTAACAAAATTAGAAAATATGAGGGGAGTTGGGAGGGCGAAAGTTTCCAGTGCTTTGGCGATTTCGGTGCTTCTGGACGTGCTAGAACAATGAATATTGATTTGCATGTCAGGGACCTGCACAAATTGACTTGATAATAATCGTTTCCCCGATTCGACCATCTGGGGGGGGGGTGCTCGAGGGAGGGGAAATCGTGAAAATGGAGGTATGTTTATCTTGCGAATGGGTAAACGGATCTTAATGAAACTTGACATATAGAAAGGTCGCATGTCTCAGATGCTCCATTTTCAATTCGGGACATAGGGGGTGGAGGGGAGAAATGAAAATCTTGGAAAACTCTTAGAGTGGAGAGATCGGGATGAAACTTGATGGGAATAATACGAACAAGTTTTAGATACGTGATTGACATAACCGGAACGGATTTGCTGCTTTTGGGGGAGTTAGGGGATTTCTAGTACTTTGGCGAGTTCGAAAAGAAGTACAAGTTATAGATATGTGATTGATATAAGCGGACTAGATCGGATCTATTTGGGGGAGTTGGAGGGATTTCTATTTCATTGGCAATTTCGGTGCTTCTCAGTACCGAGTCTAACTTTATGTTCCAACCTCGTTACAATTGCCATATGAGCTCTTGGCTCTTGTTAATTTTTTTGGGGATGTCCGGCGTCCCCTTCATGGAACCCATAAAAAATTTTCATCTACCCACATGAAAAATTCCTCCAAGGAAAGATACTCCTACGGAACCCTCTCCCCCGTTCCCTCACCAGAAAAAATTCCCCCTGAAAACCTCTGTATATTAAGTGCAAATCATGTTCTGGTCTTGAGACAGCATAGGGGTAGTGAGCCCTAATTTTGTTAATTTCTGCTCCTGTTGGGTTTGACTCAGTTTTCTATTGTAATTTCTGTTCGTTTTGGGTATCCTCTATTTATTGATGCTGATTTGTGGTAGTTTTACGCTTGGTAGATTATTTGATTCAATTTTTGCTCATTTTTGGTTTAATAGATTTCTCTACTTTTCCTTGAAAAGTATATTTTGTGGAAAATGTTTTATCAACTAATCTGGGCTGCATCGGTTGCTAGCAGCCTAGTAAGAGACGATCACGTCCCATACTAAGAAATACAGTAGCCCATAACTCCTAAAAATAGAGTCAGATCGAAACATAAAGAATACTATGAGAATCCCCTTGTTCGAAACCTTAATGTAGGAAACTTACAGCTCCTTGGCTTAAATAACTAAGAACACACATTGGCTTGAAAAATATAAAAAGTTGTTGAACTACGATATTCTGCATCGAGTGCATCTTTTTTTTTTGCTTTTTCTTTTCCGAAGCTTGCGGGTTGCTGGAACACGGTTACACGGGTTACGGGTTACTTGAGAACTGTTTAATGGTTCATTTTAAAGGAAATTGATGAGCGTAAAATTCTTTTGTAATTTACAAAATAATTTTTAAAATAGAATAAATTTTTCACGAAAAACAGTATTTCATGCACAAGATTGATGATTGACGTCATAATCTTAGGTTTTACCATTTATGGCGTAAAAAAAAAATGCGAAATTTTGCTGTTAGCTATAATTGCATCAATATGTAAGGTGTAAAATTTTTATGGGGTCCCAACAATAATGTTGATTGTTTTTTATTCAAACTAGAAAAATGCTTGAAAATTTGTCTAATAGTTTTGTTTTTGTTCGATTTAGTCGACGAAAGTTTTTTCATATTTCACTTCAAAGTTATAATTGTCTCCTAGAACCGAACTTTTTTGGCTCAACTTTTGAGTGCGTGTGCTAACATCTTGTGCTATATTTCCGTGGAAAATAAACTCATTTTTTATTTTATTTTTAGTTATTCGTTCACAATCGCTAAAGTTATTATGTAAAGTGCAAAAATATTTATGATGTTTGAGCAATAATTTCAATTTTTGCTTCAAACTAGAATTAAATATGAGGATTTCAAACATAGCTTTGTTTTTGTTAGGTTTTAACTACTTAGCGCGTGATTTTTTGGGTATATTCTGAACTTAACGTTATAGAATGAGGTTGGTGTGTGCTCAGTTCATTATTTTTGCCTTCGTTTTGTTTTCATTGGCTAATGGGTATGTCAAGACTCGTCTTGAGTCTGTAAGTCTTTCTGATATTGAAGTTTTAACTCTTCATAAAGACCGTATGACGACAGGTCGCCGATCAAGACCAGTTCCACAACTAAGCTGTATTGGAGGAACGGCCGCCAAAGCTTTCAAACCTGATGTCGTACAATGCAAAAATGTTGGAACTGATGGTATTGACGTTCAGTGGAAATGTGAAGCAGACATGTCTTCGGATTATCGTTTTGGACAAATGGATGTAGTTTGCGAAGGTTATAGATACCCAGAAGATCCATACATTCTCAAAGGCTCTTGTGGTTTGGAATATACTTTGGACTACACTGAGTCGGGCCTAAGAAACAAAGTCAAATCTCACGAGAAATTTTCGTATGGCTGGAGGGATAGCTACCTTAACCAAGAGGACAATGGGAAAAGTAGAGAATTTATATTTGCTGATTTACTACTGGTAGCCGCTGTTGGCTTGATTTTTTATGGATTATGTAGAACATGTTTAAGACCTAGGACAGATCAAAGAACTGATACCAGTTCTACCAATGATGACTACCCGGGACATCCTGGATCTGGTAGTGGTTTTGGCTATGGTTTTCGTAGTTTTTACAATCAAGGTGATGCGAGCTGTGGAGCCCAAGCAAGACCTTCGGGACCTGGATTTTGGAGTGGTGCCACGACTGGGGGTCTTATAGGATATTTATTTGGATCCAGAACTGGTTATACAGGAGGTCCATCGACTTACTTAAGGACAACTCCTCGAGCTTACGTTTCTCCTGATCCTTGGGGAGGTACTTCTTCAACAACCGACTCCTCAGGGGCTACTACCTCTCAAACAAGAACAGCTACAGGCTATGCTGGTACAAGAAGGAGATAGATTGCGGATTTGTTTGTTTTATAAGCATCTGAATATTCTAGAAATATTGCCACCCTATAAAATGATTATTTATTTGCTTTATTGAGAAGAAGTGGTACAATTTCGGAAATAACGGTGCTTTGTAGTCGTTTATATATCTTCTTTGTTTTGAATTAAAATTTCTATTAAAAAAAATTACCTCTAAATGGTTTGTTCGGAATAACTGGAAAAATGCTAATATGTCACCATATATTTCAACTCTGACCATGCTCCTTGGTTCTTTACGTGTACCTTTTCATTTACTCCAGCTAAATGTTCGATCTACAAAAAGCAATTATGAACTGAATCAGTACTAATACCAAATTGTTTGGTGTTTAAAATGTGCAGAGGAGATTGACGTCCCTCAGGAGCGAGTGAGAAGAAATACAAGGAAACCAATATGTTTCATAAACCAATGAGCTCTTGGCTCTTGTTAAATTTTGTTGGGATTTCCGGCGTGTACTTTATGGAACCGATGAAAAAATTTTCATCTACCCACATGAAAAATTCCTCCAAGGAAAGATACTTCTACGGGACCCTCTCCCACGATCCCTCACCAGGAAAATCCCCCCTGAAAACGTCTGTATATTAAGTGCAAATTACGTTCTGTTCTTGAGACGGCATAGGTGTTTTGAGCCCTAATTTTGTTAATTTCTGCTCCTGTTGAGTTTGACTCAGTTTTTTATCGTAGTTTCTGTTCGTTTTGGGTATCATCTATTTATTGATGCTGATTGTGGTATTTTTACGCTTGGTAGATTATCTGATTCTATTTTTGCTCATTTTTGGTTTTATGGATTTCTTTACTTTTCCTTGAAAAGCATATTTTGTGTAAAAGTTTTTTTTTAATTAGTCTGGGCTGCAGCGGTAGCTAGCAGCCTAGTATGAGACGATCACGTCCCATACTAAGAAAAACTTTAGCCCATAACTCCTAAAAATAGAGTCAGATCGAAACATAAAGTATACTATTAGAATCGACTTGTCTGAAACCTTAGTGTAGGAAACTTACAGCTCCTTGGCTTGAATAACTAAGAAAATCTATTGGCTTGAAAAATATAAAAGGTGCTTGAACTACGATATTCTGCGTCGAGGGCATCTTTTTTTTTCTTTTTCTTTTCCGAAGCTTTTGGGTTATTGTAACATAGAGCTGTATAATGGATCATTTTATAGTAAATTGATGTGCCTTAAATTCTTGATAATTTACAAAAATAATTTTTAAAATAGAATCAATTTTTCGTGAAAAACAGTATTTTCATGTACAAGATTGATGAATGACGTCATAATCTTAGGTTTTACCATATATGGCGTAAAAAAAATAATGCAAAATTATAACGTTAGCTATAATTACATCGGAACAGAATCGCTAATATTATTATGCAAATTGCAAAAAAATTTATGGGGTCCCAGCAATAATGTTGATTTTTTTTTATTCAAAAATCACTTGAAAATTATTCTTTTGAATTATTTTCAAAAAACCTTTTGAAAAGTTGAAACTATGCTTGATTTTCCTTCGTTTTGCCTTCGTTTTGTTTTCATTGGCTAATGTGTATGGCAAAGACGAGTCTGTAAGTCTTTCTGATATTGAAGTTTTAACTCTTCATAAAGACCGTATGACGACAGGTCGCCGATCAAGACCAGTTCCACAACTAAGCTGTATTGGAGGAACGGCCGCCAAAGCTTTCAAACCTGATGTTGTACAATGCAAAAATGTTGGAACTGATGGCACTTACGTTCAGTGGAAATGTGAAGCAGACATGTCGTTGGATTATCGTTTTGGACAAATGAATGTAGTTTGCGAAGGTTATAGATACCCAGAAGATCCATACATTCTCAATGGCTCGTGTGGGTTGGAATATACTTTGGACTACACTGAGTCTTGCCTAAGAAACAAAGTCAAATCTCACGAGAAATTTTCGTATGGCTGGAGTGATAGCTACCCTAACCAAGGGGACAAGGGGAAAAGTAGAGAATTTAAATTTGCTGATTTATTACTATTGCTTGCTGTTTGCTTGATTTTTTATATATTATGTTGCTTGATTTCTTATGGATTATACTAGCTGTTGGGGTGGCGCTTCGCGCCACCCCAACACCTAGTTGGTGGGGGCGCTTCGCGCCCCCCCCAAGCCCCCCCGCGCGCGTAAGTCGTTACGCGCCATAATAGTTACGCGCCATTGTAGTTGTGTCCCTATGTCCCACCTGTGAATATAGATAGATATATATATATATGGTTTTAACTACGTAAAACTTGCAAATATACAACATTCTTTGCTGTCCCATTGTCTTTGCATATAAATAGATTGTCAGGTTTACCGACTCTTGAACATGCAACATATAATGGTCCATGGGAAAACAATCTGTATTCAGATCTATACCTCATGATTCTAATGATTGCCCTTGAGCTTTGTTGATGGTGATTGCTAATCGGCCATTCCCTGTCCCGGTGTCCCGGTCGTCATTTACATCCCCCTGTTTCCTCCGGTGTCCCCGTTGTAGTTGTGTCCCTGTGTCCCGGTCGTCATTTATATTCCCTGTGTCCCGGTCGTCATTTGTATCCCGGTGTCCCGGTCTGTATATACATTCGTTTTTTAATTTTGTTTTTCTCCTTTATTTTTTTCCTTTTTTTTTCTTTTTTAGCTTATTTAGATTTTTAGATTTTTTAGTTTTTTTATTAGTTTTTAGTTTTTTTTTCTTTTTAGTTTTTTTGTCCCGGTCGTCATTTATATCCCCCTGTTTCCCCCGGTGTCCCCGTTGTAGTTGTGTCCCTGTGTCCCGGTCGTCATTTATATTCCCTGTGTCCCGGTCGTCATTTGTATCCCGGTGTACCGGTCTGTATATACATTCGTTTTTTAGTTTTGTTTTTCTCCTTTATTTTTTTCCTTTTTTTTTCTTTTTTAGTTTATTTAGATTTTTAGATTTTTTAGTTTTTTTATTAGTTTTTAGTTTTTTTTTCTTTTTAGTTTTTTTTGTAGTTTTTACCTTCTTTTTAGTTTTGTTAATTTTTTTTTTTACTTATGTCCTGGTCGTCATTTATACTCCCTATGTCCCGGTGCTTTGTTGATTGCTAATAAAACATTCCTTTTGTCCTGGTCGCTTTCTCTTTGAGTGTCGTCATTTATTTTTTTCTTTTTTAGTTCTTTTAGTTTTTACCTTTTTTAGTTTTTTTTAGTTTTTTAGATGAAAATTTTTTTTAGTTTTTTCCTTTTTTTCTTTTTAGTTTTTATTGGTTTTTACCTTTATGTTAGCTTATTTTTCAGTTTTTTCCTTTTTTTTTAGTTTTTTTTTATTTTTTATTTTTTTTAGTTTTTTACCTTTTTTTAGTTTTTTTAGTTTTTTTAGTTTTTTTAGTTTTTTAGCTTTTTTACTTTTTTTATTAGTTTTTAGTTTTTTTGTAGTTTTTGCCTTTTTTTAGTTTTTTCAGTTTTTTTTTTAGTTTTTTATTGGTTTTTACCTTTATTTTAGCTTATTTTTCAGTTTTTTCCTTTTTTTAGTTTTTTTTAGTTTTTAGTTTTTTTAGTTTTTTACCTTTTTTTAGTTTTTTAGTTTTTTTAGTTTTTTAGCTTTTTTATTTTTTTATTAGTTTTTAGTTTTTTTTGTAGTTTTTGCCTTTTTTTTAGTTTTTTTAGTTTTTTAGCTTTTTTATTAGTTTTTAGTTTTTTTTGTAGTTTTTGCCTTTTTTTAGTTTGACAACTTATTTTTATATATATAGATAGTTTTTTTTTTACTTATGTCCTGGTCGTCATTTATACTCCCTGTGTCCCGGTGCTTTGTTGATTGCTAATCGAACATTCCTTTTGTCCTGGTCGCTTTCTCTTTGAGTGTCGTCATTTATTAGTTTTTTCCTTTTTTTCTTTTTAGTTTTTTATTGGTTTTTACCTTTATTTTAGCTTATTTTTCAGTTTTTTCCTTTTTTTTAGTTTTTTTTTCATTTTTTATTTTTTTTAGTTTTTTACCTTTTTTTAGTTTTTTTAGTTTTTTTAGTTTTTTAGCTTTTTTACTTTTTTTATTAGTTTTTAGTTTTTTTTTGTAGTTTTTGCCTTTTTTTAGTTTTTTCAGTTTTTTTTTTAGTTTTTTATTGGTTTTTACCTTTATAGTTTTTTTAGTTTTTTAGCTTTTTTATTTTTTTTATTGGTTTTTAGTTTTTTTTGTAGTTTTTGCCTTTTTTTAGTTTTTTCAGTTTTGACGTCACCTGATCCAGTTTTTTCAGGTGACGTCACCTGACACATCCATCCACACATCCACAGACAGACAACTTATTTTTATATATATAGATAGATAGAATATGTTTAAGACCTAGGACAGATCAACGAACTGATACCAGTTCTACCAATGATGACTTACTGGGACATCCTGGATCTGGTAGTGGTTTTAGCTATGGTTTTCGAAGTTTTTACACTCAAGGTGATGCGAGCTGTGTAGCCCAAGCGAGACCTTCGGGACCTGGATTTTGGAGTGGTGCCACGACAGGGGGAACTGATACCAGTTCTACCAATGACTCCTCAGAAGCTACTACCTCTGAAACAAGGACAGTAAACAGGGGATGTTCTTCTTCAACAACCCACTCCTCAGGGGCTACTGCATCTCAAACAAGGACAGCTACAGGCTATGCTGGTACAAGAAGGAAATAGATTGCGGATTTGTTTGTTTCAGAAGCATTTGAATATTTTAGAAATATTGCCACCCTATAAAATGACTAATTTTTTGCTTTATTGAGAAGAAGTTGCGCAATTTCGGAATAGTGGTGCTTTGCGGTCGTTTATATATCTTCTTTATTTTGAATTAAAATTTCTAGTTAAAAAAAAACTGCCTCTAAATGGTTTTTCGGAGTAACTGGATAAATGCTAATATGTCACTATATATTTCAACCTTGACCATACTCCTTGGTTCTTTACGTGTACCTTTCATTTACTCCAGCTAGTCATTCTTAAGTTACACCCTTTTAACAACCCTCTACACATAACATGATTTTGATTTAGTTCAACACTCCCCTCAATATACCTTAAAAGACTCATTTTAATGCCCTTCGTGTTTTGGAGTAGTAGAAGTCAAACATGTATACCTTTTCTTTTCTCAACAACAAGTACTATATGTAAAGACTTGAACGAACTGCCTAACCTACAGCCCTTGCCCTGAGGGCTCAGGGGGGGAGCATCCCCGGACGCATAATTCCTTAACCGTTCAACAATGCTGATAAAAGATGTCTCAGTGCTTTGTTTGGATATTTGCTCTGGGAAATGGGGTGGGGGCTGTCAACCGTGGATGCATTGTTATATATTCTTTAGACTAGTATAAACAAAATTTGCATTGCACAATTTCAATGAAATGTGTTTGGCGAAAAGAGCGGTAGTTGATGGGGAGAGGCTAGCTGGTCTCCATCTCTTTTAACTTCTAAAAAAGAGCCAGAGCCTCCAATTTCAACAAAACGTGCCTTTAAAGTTTATACAACCGTCCCTTCTATAAGAATCTTAAATGCCCTAGGAGCATAACTTACAACTCTTACCCCCAGGCCCCGGTGGTTTGTATCAGCTCTAAAAGCCTTTTTATATGATCTTTGCATTATTTTGAATATAAGGATTGTCACAAAATTTCTATTGGATTTATTTTGGGAAAAAAAGACGTGTGTGTTTTAGGTGCACTCTGGTAGCTATAATTCTTAAAAATGGCACTATAACTTCTCATTACCAATCCAATGAGTTCCCTCCAAAGCCAGTACGACCACCCTTTCTATAAAAAAAAACTTATATACCCCCAGGGTATAACTTACTACCCTTGCCCTGAGAGCTGGAAGGGGGTTGTCTTCCTCACAGACATAATTTCTGGGCCCTTCAATTATGGTGAACAAATTTGCAAACTCCAGATTTCGATTGGAGGTGTTTGGATAAATGATGGACGGGGGGGGGGGGGCTGGTTACTTTAAATCATTTCTGACTCTTAAAATTGGGAACTATAACTTCCAATTTCAAATCAAATGAGCCCCGTCTGAAGTTAATACTACCGCCCATTCCATAAAAACCTCATATGTCACCAGGGCTTGACTTACAATCCTTACCTAGGGCCTTGGGGGGGGGGGTTGTCCACCTTAGAGGTATTATTGTATGTTCTTTGCACTATTTTCACAATTTCAATCAGATTTTTTGTTAAAAAGAAGGGGTTGTTGGAGGTGGGACTAGTTACCCTCGTTCACATTTGATTCTTGAAAGGGAACTAAAACTTCTAATGTCCAACCAAATGTCCAACATCCTCTAATGTTAAACAACCATCCCTTTCATAAAAAAGCTAAATGCCCCAGGGCATAACTTACAACCCTTGCCCCTAGCCTCTGGTGGTTTGTATCAACCTAAAAGTATTTTGATTACAATTTTGAGTAAAAAGGGCACTATAATATCCAATTTCAAATCAAATGAGCCATGTTTGAACTTTATATGACCGCCCATTCTATAAGAAACCTGATATACCCCCAGTATATGACTTACAACCCTATCCCCAGGTCACTAGAGGGTTTTGTCAAACCTAGATGCATTTTTATATGATTTTTGGACTATTTTGAATAATTTTTATTAGATTTCCATATTGGACTCAATATTACTACTACCACTACTAACAAATCACTCTAGCACAAAGCCACCTGAGGCCAACCCATCTACGCAAGCTCCTCTATCATCCCAATCTATTCAAAGCCTCCCTCTTTATACCCTCTAAGGAAGTTCATATTTCCTTCTAATTTTTCTTTATGACATCCTCCCACCTCCACTGTGGATGACCAGCTTTCCGTTTAGCCCTAGACAGTTCGTCGAAAACGACAATCTTTGGCAATCTATCATCCTTCATTCGCAGAACCTGCTCTATCCTTGTCAACCTTTCTTTCACATTGAACCACATTTTTTGTAGAGTCTACTGTTTGAAATATGGTCAATCATCTGTGTACCCGGAACAATCCATATGCGATTTCTCTGGAAAACACCTAACAAATTTTCATATGCTTTTTGGAGCGCCCGTGTTTCAGAGCCATACTTGGCAACTGTCATCACTGTAACTTCGTATATTCTAATCTTGGTTTGCACACTTATCTTCCTATTCTTTCAAACTTTTTTTTAACTGTGATTAAAACACCCTGAGCCTTTGCTATTCTGCTTTTGTGTTCTTCACTGCTTCCACCGTCTCAATTAATGATGCTAACAAGGTAAATGAAGCTTTTCACCTGATCAATCATTTCGTTTCCCAGCTTCACCTTTTCACCATTCCTAGGCTTAATGGCTTACTTTTCTTAGCATTTATTTTCAAACCTATTCTAGCACCCTGAACTCGAATAATCTCTAGAAAATCATTCATCTTGCTCACGCTTTCATATAGGACGCTTAAATCGTCAGCGTAATCTAAGTCCAGAAGAGTTTTTCCTCCCATTTCCCAGATGTTATCCCCATTTGATTCCGTGTTTCCCATTACCTTTCCTGTTCTTCTTAAGACACAATCCGTCAAAATGATCCATATAATGGGCGATATTTAATACGAAACCAGCTGCTGACCTCATTTCTTATCTTAAACGCGAGAATGTTATTCTCGTACCTAGTACTAATAACTTTAATGTATTCGTCTGGTATACAATGCTAAAACCTTCGCTATAGCTCTCCTATCAACAGAATCGAACACTTGTTCATAATCTATAAAACTGAGGACCAAAGGTATTTGATAACTCAGGCACTTGTCAATTATTAAGCTAAGAATGAGAATTTTGGTCGACACATACTCTACCTTTTGTCTAACCGCACTGTTCTTCTCTTAAAACTTTGTCTTCAGCATCTCTCAGTCTAAAAAGTATCATATTAGTAACTAATTAGCTATCTACAGAGACCAGACTAATGCATTGATAATTATCCCACTCAATCTTATCACCTTTCTTATACAATGGTTTAATTAAGTTTTCTCTAAATTCGCTGAGTACTTTCCCTTTTCAAAAATCGTATTTAAAATCTTCAGTAACTTATTTTTAACCTCATAGCCGCCATACTTAAGAAACACATTTACCACACTATTAGCACCTGGAGCCTTATTAATTTTTAATCCTTTTATTACTGTTGCTAATTCCTCCTCACAAAGCAAATTTTCCTTCACGTCCAAGGTATCACAATCTTTTCATTTTCTTATATATCTTGTCTTGCAACTCTATTTCGGTTTCGGTTTTCGGCACATTCTCAAAATGTTCTACCCCACTCTTTAACCATTTCCTTGTCACTAATTATTGTCCCCTTCCTATCTTTAACTGGCACAAATCCAGATTGACTGCTCCCTCTCTGTCAATATAATGTTTACTACTATGCCGTCTAGCTGTATCTTCCAGATCTACGACAATTTCATCTATGCCACTTCACATCTCCGTAATCCATATTTTGAAGCTTTCTCCTCTTTCTTTACGTTCGTTTTGTTTTCATATGATCTGTCACTCAGTTGATTCTAGTACAAGCCTATTCTTCTCTAAATTAATAAATCTTTTTCACTAATATTCTTAGCTGCTGCAGTCCTAAATTTCTTCCCCAAGACACCATCAGCGACTTCACAAATTGTTTTCCTAAAATTACTCCATCCGTCTTCTACCTTGTCAAATCTTAAACTCTCCAGTTTAGTTTTCAACTGTTCCTGGAAAGATGCTCTCAAATTCTCATCTTGGAGTCCACGTCAAAACTTCCCGGGAGGTAGTTGCCCTTCTGAAATTTCAGCTTTAAATTAACCCTGGACACTACCAGATGGTGGTCTTTCCTTTTAGCATCAATAAGAGCACTCCTATATACCTTAGTACCTTGTATTGATCCTGCCAATCTTTGGTTCACAATAACATAATCAGTAACGTTTGATGTCTTACCATCACGTGAAGACCATGTTAATTTATGGGCCATTTTGTGACTAAAGACCGTATTGGTTATAACTAGATTGTTATACCTACAAAATTGCAACAGTCAGTAGCCATTACTGTTTTCTTGTCCTACACCAACTTTACCTAGGTTAGGATACCATATATTTCTATGGACTTGGGCGTAGAAATCTCCTAATAAAAACATCATATTTCTACCTGGGACCCTGTCGATTTGCTCCAGTAACTGTAAGTAAAATAATAATAATATTTTTTTTTTTTTAACCCACTAAAGTACAAGGCAAGGGGAGTAAATAAATGAGAATGAAAGAAAAATAACACAACTATCCAAGCGATAAAACATATACAATACAACCATAACGCAACTAACGAAAGAATCTCTAAAAGATAACACAACTATAAAACGAAAACAGGTGAAAACTAAGGGATAAATAAACGAACTAAGGGGTGGAAGGGGCCCAGAGAAAAAATGTATTTCTTTTCAAATTTTGAGCCTAACTTTCGCAAAGAAGTAATAGTTTTTGAAGCCCCGTAATATCGAATTATTTTCTTGTTCCTATAAGACCGATGTAAATAAAGCAGAAACTTACAATAGCGGAAATATAATATACGCAATTCAGCCAAATCCTTTTTTTCAGGATAGGTGAAATACCAGACACGAAAAGTATTGAATGGTCACAAAAGCTACTATACAGCAATGCAAGCGCTTTTCGAGAATAATGACCACGATTAGCTACTATTTTACCATAACCCACTTTAAGTTTTTCTTTAACATCCCGTACAATATTGGTCTTAAAAGATTATAAATTCGAACAAATATGGGTGCCTAACCACCACAAATCAGAGACACAATGGACAGAGAAGTTTGAACACGAAAGACAAATGTGCATAGACTTTGCACATTGGAAACACTTTGGAAATGTCTTGAAATAGATGATATAGAATTCGAGAGGCTAGATCTGGAACGGCTTAAAAGAAGTATATCATCCGCATAATATAAGAGACATTTACCAAATCACAAAAAAGAAAGGGTATAATTTGGGATAGCACACTGTGGATGCAAATACTGAAAAGATACGGTGAAAGAACACCACCTTGACGCACTCCCGAACGGATTGGAATATTCACATAAGAATTAAAGTGAAACATTAACCGAACATAAGAATTGCTATACCAAAACTGGAGAACCTGAACGACAGAAACGTTGACTCCAGGACTGACAAGGGAAAACATAACTTGAGCATGACAAACACTGTCAAAAGCTTTAGACAGGTCCAGGGCACAAAAATGGACCTCAGGGCCACTGGCTTGAGCCTTTAAAAGGACAGAGGTTAAAACAAGATTGGCATGCTGGCAACCAATACGCTGCCTAAATTCAAACTGATTTTGACTGTTATCCATAATTTTTGTTGCAAAAGGTAACAAGACATACTCAAAACTTTGCTTAAATTACAGGCCACGGTTATGGGTCTATAGGAATCACAACTTAAAGGATCGTTTCCACGCTTTAGCACCAAGGTTACTGCACCACTTAGAGAGGAGTCAGGCAAATTTGGGATGCCAGAGAGGATCCCAAGCAAATTTGGAAAAGTAGTAACAGGTGGACCACTAAGTCTCACGACTTCGTTCGAAGATGAGACAGCAATACCATCATGATCAACAGATATCGATTTAAGTTGTTTAATACTTTAGAGTACTTGTTCACAGGAGATCGGGATTATATGCTTCCGCTGCAGCTTCAGGGGAACTAAATCACTAAAGAGATACGAGAAACGAGAATGCATAGCATAGGTAATGATAGTGAAAATATTAGAATTTTGCTTAATCCAAGAAGCCACAGGAATAACATCACTAGAAGCAGAGGGTTCCAGCCTTGAAGAATTGATCACTTGTCTCCATTGAGAAGCAGTTTTGGGAAATTTGGAGCCGTTATACCGTACACTACGCAGATACTGCTTGAATTCTTCTTTGGTCTTCTTTTTAATATCAAAAACGTGGCATACTTTTGGGCGACCGTAGGCGATCCAGATACGAAGCCAGAATTTCGTTCTATTTTTAATGCCTTTTAATTCAGGGTCATCTTTCCAAATGGAACTACGAGTTTTTAACGAACTCGGACACGAGGGACGGCAACAGCTTCTGCTTGTTTCAAGCAGGCAACGATTTGAAGGTATTTTGTGTTTAACAGGGAGCGAGCATTTGGTAAATAAACACTAGTGCACAGCAAGCTCAACGGGATTTGAATATTTGAGAGGAGAGCAGCAAGGGTAGAAATATAATGGAAGGTCAGTTTTTCTCCATTCACTTTTATAACACCGCTTCTTATCAAGTTTATTGGAAGTTACAGGCAACCGGGATTGTGAAAAACAAATGGAGACGCTTAAGGATCGCGGGAGATGGTGGTAATCACGCTAATCCTCGTCCACATGTACATCCGAGGAAGACCCCGGAGCAGAGCATGCACAATGGTCAATGCTGTGCAGAGTTCCACTGTTATGAATGTACGTGTGTCTATAATCTTTTGGGATAATACGGAAGGTAAAGCACTCTAAAATAGAAACTAGCAGGTAAAGACTCTAAAATAAGTTCAGCGTGGCTTGAAGTATTGCATAAATCACGGTCGAAGTCGCCCATTAGAACCCAATCTCATCCATGACTTTCAATATTTTTGATCAACCTGCTGATGGAGGAGCACACAGTTGCAAATTTTGTCAGAGAAGACAGTAAATTCTGGTTATGAGGAAGGTAAACATTCACCAGTACAAGATTACCAATCCTAATAGCCAAAAAATTATCAGCCTAGTGGTATAATACAAAAGCGAGGATAAGGACAGGAGTTTAACTAGGCAAGCAAGTCCACCTGAGGGTCTCCCTTTGGTTTTACGAGGGTTTGCTGTATAAGCAATGCAATCGTCACATCTACGGAGCAAATTGATACTGATTTGTGGTGGAATATGCTCTTGGAGAAAGAAGACATCAAAATCATTCAATTTTTGGCTAATTGAATGATATTTGTCCTTTGTGCCATTGATTTTGAATGAACATATGTTAAGTTGAAATTGGCAGTCATTTCTTTGCCTTTTGGCTCTTTTTGATAACATTCTGAATGACACGACACTTAAGACTAAAAGCAAAATGAGTATCCCCGCAGCTAGCACACTTTGGGATGCCTTGGTATCGAGTGTCTTTTGTAGAAACATGGGAACCAGCACATCTAGGACATTTACTAGCTTGGTCGCATTTTGCTGCTAGGTGATGCGGCGATTGACACTTGTGGCAGCAACGAGGGGTCCATATATATTAATAATATGAAAAAAACTTCGTTTTCTTAAAGAGTTAAAGAGGCTGCGTCCCAAAGTCGAACCTTAAAACGTACAGGAATTAGAAGAGGCAGTTGGGGGGCTGCCGCCCCCCAAACCCCCCGCTTTTAAAGACTCTTTTGTACAGGTTTTTTGTTTTTTTTTGCTAACCCCCCACTCTTGGCTTTGGAAAGGCCCCCTTTTAATTAACAAAAAATTGAAATGAATGAATAATGGAATAACTTCGAAAAATGTTAAACACAAGAGGACAGGAGAACCATTGCGCCGAAACTAGTAATTAGTAACAATGAAGTCCCCCCACAAAAAAAACACCTGAACAAAAGAGTCTTTAAAAGCGGGGGGTTTGGGGGGCGGCAGCCCCCCAACTGCCTCTTTCAATTCCTGTACGTTTTAAGGTTCGACTTTGGGACGCAGCCTCTTTAACTCTAAGAAAACGAAGTTTTTTTTCATATTATTTCTGTACTTTTTTCTACAATCCATGGTGGATGTAATTTAATAATTCCTGTACTCCTCGTACAGGAATTAGGAGAGGAAATTGGGTGGCTGCCGCCCCCCCGCTTTTAAATCATTGTATAAAATAGAAAAAAATAGATAGAATGACCGAAATGTTTCTTTTGCTCATAAGAAGCTAATATTCTGTTATCTCTCAAATGATAAGCTGTCCAGGTGTTATCAAAATTTTTTTTATGTTGTGAAAAAAACCGCCCGTAAGGGACTTGAGCCCTTGACCCGAGGATTAAAAGTCCCACGCTCTACCGACTGAGCTAATCACTTGCATGTGTGTAAATATAACTTCTAAATAACTTTTAAAAATTTCAAATTAACATGGGCTCTTATGGAGAGAAATGCGTTAATTAAGTAGCTAATGCGTGGTTTCTGGAAAACAGGGAAGGAGTTATCGGATCGAGCTGAAATTTCGCGGATATGCTCTTGGGCCGTAAGGGACCTTAACTTGTGAATTTCAGCCCGATCGAACAACGTTAAAAGGGGGTGGGGTTGGGGGGTCGAAACTTTCGGGGGGTTAAGATTTTCCTACGAAAATTTCCAGGAAAATTACTCGGAGAATTCCGCATCGAATGAGTCTTCTTACACCCAGATCCGATGTCGGCTGTGACCTGTAGGCGTCTAGGAAAAAAAAGAAAATGAACATTAAGTGGCTATGCGTGGTTTCTGGAAAACAGGGAAGGAGTTATCGGATCGAGCTGAAATTTCGCGGATAAGCTCCTGGGAATTTCAGCCCGATCGGACAACGTTAAAGGGGGGCTGGGGTTGACGGGTCGAAACTTTCGGCCAGATTTTCCCCATGAAGGAAAAGTTGGAGGGAGATGAAATTTGGCAGGTTTCTTATTTGGAGCTCGGGCTACGAAATGCATCCCTCCCCATCCCTCTGCGACCACTAGAACCGAAGATCGCTTAACATTGTCGTGGGTCGCCTCTTTATAGAGGCACGAGTGTGCCTCCTTGAAAACTTGGAATATTTCATATCTCATTTTTAAGCGCAACCGGCAAGCATTAGAGATCGCAATAGCGTCTTGGAAAGACACTGTCACTGAGGCCGAGCTGCCAATCCTATTTGCATCAACAACACCATCGCGACCAATAAACAGCTCCGCCGCACTAGCTTTATTTACGCCTTTCACAATTCCAAAGAGTTTGTATTCTTTGAGTCTGATGTCACAGCTATTTAGTACGCTAGAAGTAGCGTCACAGAAATCTTTTGCTGCAGTAGTGTCAATCCGAACGAAAAGCTTATCACCTAAGGCTCTTACACTATGAATAACTTCATGACTACGGATTTTGGCAATTGCATCCTTACGTTTAATTGGATTGTCCAAATCAGTCGGGATTTTCGAAATGACGATATTAGCTTGATTTTCAACGGGTTTGCTAGAACTGTAATTTGGGAGCGGTGGATAATGTAGATCACAGACCGTGATTTTTCTGTAATGAACTTTAGCGTACTATCAAGTTTGGATATTTTGAATGCAAGCTGAGAAAAAGCATCAGCTGGAATAAATGGTACTTCAGTAGGTGAAATAATTACAAAAGTTGAAACCAGAAGATCACCACTACTGTCACATCTACGCAATAGATCAATCGTGTCCTTTAAGTGTCTATAAGAAGCATTTTCATCAACTCTCTGGGGGGTATTTCGTTCTTGACTACTAGACCCCAAAGATCAAGCTTTGGGTCTTTTATTAGCCTTTCCGAGAAAAAACCGGCGGCAAGGGTACAAATCCCGTCATCTTAAATTCCTTTCTTTAAGTTGCTTTGCTGGAGAATGAATCAAAAAACAGGAAATACCATCATTCATAATGCACCACCATGGAAAACCCTGACAGAGACAAGTATATAATATATCTTCTACCTATATATATATATATATATATATATATATATATATATATATATATATATATATATATATATATATATATATATATATATATATATATATATATATATATATATATATATATATATATATATATATATATATATATATATTTATATAGATAGATAGATAGATGGATAGATATATATATATATATAGTTATATAGTTATATAGTTATATATATAGTTTTTAATTGTTTTAAAAATTAGAATTGTGGCAAAGAGTCAAACTTTAGCGTAAAGAGCGAGGGATTGCGGAGGGGAAAACCCATTTCATATACGTAGTTATTTCTGTTCGTTTTAAGTTTTAATGTCGCTCCTTACTTTCAGTTAAAAAACTAGTTTTTTATTTAATTTCTGAACATTTTTGAATTAATGCATCTTTGATTTTGGCTCTCCGTATATAAATTATTAAAATAAAATTTGCATACTAATGAGGCGAAGAATTGCCCTCCAATTCTTTGGTTACTTAAAAAGGAAACTAGAACTTTTAATTTTTAACGAATATTTTTATTAGTAAAAAGTATACGTAACTTAAGAATTAACTTACGTAAGAAACTTTTATATTTTTATTATGTATATGAGGGGGGTTTGTCCCCTCGTTAATACCTCGCTCTTTATACTAAATCTTACATTTGGTCCCAATTCTTTAAGAATGACCCCTGAATCAGAAAGGCCGTAGAATAAGTAGTTGAAATTACTAAAAATACTTTAGCATAAAGAGCGTTTTATTTATCTCGTAAATACCTCGCTCTTTATGCTAAAGTACTTTTAGAACCCCTCATATGCTTAATAATCTCTGTTCGTCTTAAGTTTTAATGCTACTCCTTACTTTCAATTGAAAACACTTTCATGTTTGTTTTTTCATTTTTTTATAGTAATGCTGGAAAATCCTGCGCCCTTTTCATTGAGTTTCTCTTCCCCCATGACATATTCCTCCAAAGAAAGATCCTCCCACATAGCCCCCTCCCCTCAACCCAACCACCAAAACCAAAAGAATCCCCCTTAAAACGTCTGTACACTTCCCAATAACCATTACTGTATGTAAACACTGGTCAAAGTTTGTAACTTGCAGCCCCTCCCCAAGGGATTGTGGGAGAGTAAGTCATCCCCAAAGACATAGTTCCTATGGTTTTCGACTATGCGGAAAAAATGACTATCTCAGAATTTTGATCCGTTAACTTTGGGAAAAAATGAGCGTGGAAGGGGGCCTAGGTGCCCTCCAATTTTTTTGGTCACTTAAAAAGGGCTCTAGAACTTTTCACTTCCATTAGAATGAGCCCTCTTGCGACATTCTAGGACCACTTGGTCGATACGATGACCCCTGGGAAAAAGAAATGATGATAGAAGGTAATAAGCTTACCTAAGCTATGGATGTCAGGTGATTGATTTTTCTTCTAACGATAATTTCGACAGGACCTGTGCCTGTCATCATCAGGTTAATTCAAATTTCTTGCCGGAGAATTTTACTTTCCACTGATTTCCGGCAAGAAATTTGAATTAACCTGATGACGACAGGCACAGGTCCTGTCGAAATTATCGTTAGAAGAAAAATCAATCACCTGACATCCATAGTTTAGGTAAGCTTATTACCTTCTATCATCATTATGTATGAAAGTCAGGTTGGCCTCAGAGAATATATGGGAAAAAGAAAAAAAAACAAATAAACACCCACCCGCGATCTGTCTTCTGGCAAAAATACGAAATTCCACATTTTTGTAGATAGGAGCTTGAATTTTTTTTGCTATAGGAGCTTGAAAATTTTTGCTATAGGGTTCTCTGATACGCTGAATGTGATGGTGTGATTTTCGTTAAGATTCTATGACTTTAGGGGGTGTTTCTCCCTATTTTCCAAAATAACGTAAATTTTCTCAGGCTCGTAACTTTTGATGATAAAGACTAAATTTGATGAAACTTATATATTTGAAATCAAAATAAAAATGCGATTCTTTTGATGTATCTTTTAGCATAACAATTCCGATTTTTAGAGTTTCGTTTACTATTGAGCCGGGTCGCTCCTTACTACAGTTCGTTACCACGAAATGTTTGAAAATAAGCCTTATATATTTTTGACGACTGACGTCATTATAAAGATTGAGCATCATGACGTCGTATATGTATATATATGAAGTCATTATAAGTATATAAGGCTTTGTATATGTCGTCATTATAAGTATATAAGGCTTGCAATTCAAAGAGAATATTTAGTATAAATCCTACAATGGCAGAAGAAACAGCCGAGGAACCAAATCGTGCGAGAAATTTTAGTATAAATCCTACAATGGCAGAAGAAACAGCCGAGTAATTGGCTCATAGGGATAATGCCAAAAGGCTTGCGGCTAAAAGAGAAAGTAATAACAGAAAGCGTGCCGAGGAATCACAAGAACAACGTGAAGACTGGGTTTTGGCTCAAAGAGAAATTACCAAAAAAATCGTGCCGAGGAATCCCAAGAGCAACGTGAAAACAGGCTTGCGGCTTAAAGTCCCTATTGCAAGACCTTGAAATTTAATGGTGAAACAATGGGAATTTGTTGTGCCTCAGGAAAAGTTAATGAAGACCGGGACATCGGGACACAGGGAATATAAATGACGACCGGAACACTCAAAGAGAAATTACAGACCGAGGACACAAATGGTGACCGGGACACAGGGAATATAAATGACGACTGGGACACTCAAAGAGAAATTACAGACCGGGACACCGGGATACAAATGACGACCGGGACACAGGGAATATAAATGACGACAGGGACACAACTACAACGGGGACGCCGGGGGGGAAGGGGGATATATAAACGACGATGGAGACACAATCCAGGGGAAACAAAGCTCAAGGGCAATCATTAGAAAAATGCGGTATAGATCTGAATACGGATTGTTTTTCCCATGGACAATAATATGTTGCATATTCAAGAGTCAATATGTTGCATATATATATATATATATATATATATATATATATATATATATATATATATATATATATATATATATATATATATATATATATATATATATATATATACTAGCTGTTGGGGTGGCGCTTCGCGCCACCCCAACACCTAGTTGGTGGGGGCGCTTCGCGCCCCCCCCAAGCCCCCCCGCGCGCGTAAGTCGTTACGCGCCATAATAGTTCCCATTGTCTTTGCATATAAATAGATTGTCAGGTTTACCGACTCTTGAACATGCAACATATAATGGTCCATGGGAAAACAATCTGTATTCAGATCTATACCTCATGATTCTAATGATTGCCCTTGAGCTTTGTTGATGGTGATTGCTAATCGACCATTCCCTGTCCCGGTGTCCCGGTCGTCATTTACATCCCTCTGTTTCCCCCGGTGTCCCCGTTGTAGTTGTGTCCCTGTGTCCCGGTCGTCATTTATATTCCCTGTGTCCCGGGTCCCGGTCGTCATTTGTATCCCGGTGTCCCGGTCTGTATATACATTCGTTTTTTAGTTTTGTTTTTCTCCTTTATTTTTTTCCTTTTTTTTTCTTTTTTAGCTTATTTAGATTTTTAGATTTTTTAGTTTTTTTATTAGTTTTTAGTTTTTTTTTCTTTTTAGTTTTTTTGTCCCGGTCGTCATTTATATCCCCCTGTTTCCCCCGGTGTCCCCGTTGTAGTTGTGTCCCTGTGTCCCGGTCGTCATTTATATTCCCTGTGTCCCGGTCGTCATTTGTATCCCGGTGTACCGGAGTTGTGTCCCTGTGTCCCGGTCGTCATTTATATTCCCTGTGTCCCGGGTCCCGGTCGTCATTAGTTTTTTAGTTTTTTTTAGTTTTTTAGCTTTTTTATTTTTTTTATTAGTTTTTAGTTTTTTTGTAGTTTTTGCCTTTTTTTTAGTTTTTTTAGTTTTTTAGCTTTTTTATTAGTTTTTAGTTTTTTTTGTAGTTTTTGCCTTTTTTTAGTTTTTTTAGTTTTTTAGCTTTTTTATTTTTTTTATTAGTTTTTAGTTTTTTTTTTGTAGTTTTTGCCTTTTTTTTCTCTTTGAGTGTCGTCATTTATTAGTTTTTTCCTTTTTTTTTTAGTTTTTTATTGGTTTTTACCTTTATTTTAGCTTATTTTTCAGTTTTTTCCTTTTTTTTAGTTTTTTTTATTTTTTATTTTTTTTAGTTTTTTACCTTTTTTTAGTTTTTTTAGTTTTTTAGCTTTTTTACTTTTTTTATTAGTTTTTAGTTTTTTTTTGTAGTTTTTGCCTTTTTTTAGTTTTTTCAGTTTTTTTTTTAGTTTTTTATTGGTTTTTACCTTTATAGTTTTTTTAGTTTTTTAGCTTTTTTATTTTTTTTATTAGTTTTTAGTTTTTTTTGTAGTTTTTGCCTTTTTTTAGTTTTTTCAGTTTTGACGTCACCTGATCCAGTTTTTCAGGTGACGTCACCTGACACATCCATCCATCCATCCACAGACAACTTATTTTTATATATATAGATATATTCACCGGTGGGACAGAGGGACACAACTACAATGGCGCGTAACTAATATGGCGTGTAACGACTTACGCGCGGGGGGGGGGCGCGAGGCGTCCCCACCAACAGCTAGTATCTTTTATATATATAAAAATAAGTTGTTTGTCTGTTGACTGACGTCATATTTGTGTGTCGACTGACGTCATGTTTGTCGACTGACGTCATTATTAGGATTGAGCATTATGCCGTCGTGAAGTTGTTTGTCGACTGACGTCATGTTTTTCGACTGACGAAATTACAGACCGGGACACAAATGACGACCGGGACACAGGGATTATAAATGACGACCGGGACACTCAAAGAGAAATTACAGACTGGGACACCGGGAATATAAATGACGACCGGGACACAGGGACACAACTACAACGGGGACGCCGGTGGGCACAGGGGGATATATAAATGACGACGGGGACACAGGGAATGTTCGATTAGTAATTACCATCAACAAAGCTCAAGGGTATTCATTAGAATAATAAGGTATAGATCTGAATACGGATTGTTTTTCCCATGGACAATTATATGTTGCATGTTCAAGAGTCGGTAAACCTGACAATCTATTTATATGCACAGACAATGGGACGGCGAAGAATGTTGTATATTCGCAAGTTTTACATAGTTAAAAATATATCTATCTATATTCACATGTGGGACACAGGGACACAACTACAATGGCGCGTAACGACTTAAGCGTGCGGGGGGGGCTTGGGGGGCGCGAAGTGCCCCCACCAACTAGGTGTTGGGGTGGTGCGAAGCGCTACCCCAACAGCTAGTGGTATATAATATCAAGTCGTATGGTGTATATAGTATGTTCTCAAAAATTCACGCAATGCACAATACTGTCGTGACGTCACCTTCTCCTTGGGATGTACCCCAATAAACAAGGGAAGTCTCAGTCCCCTGATCCCCACAGTTTAAGGGAAACTCTCCCCGCAGATACAATGGCGCTTGAGACGGGGAGCTGCCCATCTTCTGCTTACCAATTTGGGTTACTTTGCAAAAATCTTATAGATAACTATGCCAAGCCAATTGTTGAGAAAAGTCACTGAATCAATTATAAAATATAGGTCAGGATTATAAGTCAAATATAATCCCAAGCCAATTATTGCGAAATGTCAAATTAATTCACTTCAAAAAAGAATCTGAGTCCATCTGAGTCACTAGTATCTCCATCAGTCGGTTCTACAGGGGCATATACTACAATAACTGATACCCGGAACTTTTTTTCATAAAATGAGCAATTGGTATTCTATTATTAATGTCCTCCTAGCCTAAGCAAGACTTAGCAGCTTCTTTAATCATCATGAACCCTACTCCCTGTCCATTTATCCATCCTTCCTTCCGAGTAAACAAATTCTATGGGGTATGAGTTTCTCTGAGTCAAGTTCGAATCGTCTGAATTCGTCCGTCATTTTTCAACGTCGTAACATTCCAAGATCCAATTTTCAAATCCTTTAAATCATTGAAATTATTTTGGCCTTAGAAAAAACAATAGTCGCCCTGTTGCAATTGTCCTCCTATGGAGGATCTTCCGCCGATGGTGTTCTGCACCACCATGCAATTTAACCCTTTACTGGGAGAACGTTTGTTACTCGCAAGACGTGTGCGCATATCGGTAGGCCCCTTTGAGTTTACATATGATGGACCTTCTTTCTCTTTCACCTGCATTTACTGCTCCAGACAAGGGTTGCCCAGTTTCTATTATGGACAATTTTTATTGAGTTCCTCAAAATGATCTAACATCGCTAGGGATATCAGAAACATTTTGACCATATGCATCCTTGTTTCTCAGAACTAGAAGCAAAGTTCCTCAAAATTATTTAGCATTGCTAAATATATCAGATGCATTTTGACCGTATACATCCTTGTTTCTCCAAACTAAAAGATAAGTTCCTTAAAATGATCTAACATTGATCATTGATCTAAAAAGAAACTTAAGCTAGGCTATTCGAAAATTCTGGGAAATGGAAGCCATTTCACCGTCTCATCCATATTTTTTTTTTGCAAATAGTTTCATTTTTTTGCGTTTCTGTGTCTTAAAAAGAGCACTAGAATTTCTGAAAACCGATTTACTGAGTCTCCTCCGAAGTTTGTGCAACCACGCTATCAAAAAAAAACCTTAGTTGCCCCCAGGACATTACTTAAAACCCTTGCCCTGAGGGTAGTGGGGGGGGGGCTCATCCTCAAAGACATAATTTCCAGGGCATTCAACTACGTTGAACAAAATGGCTATCTCAAATTTTTAGTAGGAAGTTTTTGGGGGAAATAATGGGAGTGGGGGGGGCTTTTACAATCTTTGCAAATATTTTTTTTGAAAATAGTTTCATTATCTTGACTTTTTGTGTCTTAAAAAGAGCACTAGAATTTCTGAAAACCGATTTATTGAGTCTCCTCCGAAGTTTGTGCAACCACGCTATCTAAAAAGACCTTAGTTGCCCCCAGGACATTACTTAAAACCCTTGCCCTGAGGGCAGTGGGGGTGGGGCTCATCCTCAAAGACATAATTTCCAGACCATTCAACTACGTTGAACAAAATGGCTATCTCAAAATTTTAGTCGGAAGTTTTTGGGGAAATAATGGGAGTGGGAGGGCTTTTACAATCTGATTACTTTCGACTAATAAAAAGGGCTTTTTAATCTCGTAAATTTCAGCTAAATTTGCCCTTTTTGAAGTTTACACGACAACTCCTTCCATAGGAAGTGTCTTGGTCTGACAAACCCCCCAAGAATGATAATAATAACCAGTGCCAACGTTCTTTACCTTGGCAGTTCTTTTGCGCTGCCTATGATAGAGTTGTTACTCACGATAATTATTACGTTTTTCTCTTTTGATAAGTATACTTTCAGCAAAAATTTATGTTTCGCATGATCTATCTTAATTGTACCATTTTACTCTGCTTTTTGTCGAAGCAATATAAATTATTTCTAGAAACGATAGTGACTGACACCGCTAGTGAAGGAGAAAGGGACTTACAGATCAATCTTACTGAAAATCAGATTATACAAAGAGAAGAACAAGAAGAAGGCAATAATATCGATCGAGTGGATCTGCTATCTGCTAGTGTTGCTGCTTCCGCTTTAGGTAAATGGGAAAAACACACAAAGGTTCGTTTTCTAATTTTTAAATTCGTATAATCTAAAAATCTACCTCTTCGCAGGAGAGATAAGTTTAGCGAAACCCCTTCTTTTAAATGCTTTGCATTTAAGAAAATATTTTGAAAATAATCTGTGCCGGTTGGTCAAAACACATGGCGATATCAAGTCGAACAAAGCTCTCTCTTTTAGATACTCATTATGGGATACCACACCCAGACAATTAGGACATTTACTCATGAGGTTGTCCTCCAGGTCCGCAATAAGCATCAGGAAGACAGCCAGACAGAGAATGTTTCCTGAGGCACTCCAGCTAGCTGTGAATGTTACGTAAAAATTTTGAAAGATGACTCTTAATGGTTGCTGGTGAAGGAAATATCCATACTCTATAGGGTCGACTGGGTATCCCTAAAACTTTTGGCATATTAAAAAGGAAGCAAATCGAAAAGCAAAAAAAAGCAAATATCAGTTTAATCCACTTCTCCTGACTTTTTTGTCTTTGCGCCTTACTTTATGTGTTTATGGCCCAGTCATTCAATCTCTATAGAATTGTCCTAACCAATGTGATGAGATTCTTAAGAGTAATTAAATTAAATTTTTTTTAACTGAAAAAAGGAGCGACATTAAAACTTAAAACGAACAGAAATTACCCCGTATATGAAAGGGGCTGTTCCCTCTTCAACGCCCTGCTCTTTACGCTAAAGTTTGACTCTTCTATATTCGTATGTTTTTATTACGTATATGAGAGGGTTCGCTCACTCGTCAATACCTCGCTCTTTACACTAAAGCTTAAATTTTGTCCCCTGAAACACAAAGGCCGTAGAACAAACACTTTAAATTACTAAAAATAATTTAGCATAAAGAGTGAGGTATTAGGAGGAGGTGAACCCCTTATATGCTTAATATTTTCTGTTCTTTTTAAATTTTAATGCTACTCCTTACTTTAGTTTGAAAAAAACTTTCATATTTATTTTTTCATTGTTTTTTTTTAAATAATGCTAGAAAATGCTGCGACCCCTTCATGGAAATCTTCTTCCCCCATGACAAATTTCTCCATGGGAAGTTTATCCCACATAACCCCCTCTTCTCAACCCATCCTCCCAACCAAAAAATTCCCCCTGAAAACGTTTGTACACTTTCCAATAGCCATTACTATATGCAAACACTGGTCAAAGTTTGTAACTTGCAGCCCCTCCCACGGGGACTGTGGGGGAGTACGTCATACCCAAAGTTATATTTATAAGGTTTTTCGACTATGCTGAATAAAATGGCTATCTCAGAATTTTGATCCGAAGGCTTTTGGAAAAAAAGAGTGTGGGAGGGGACCTAATTGCCAAATTATAGGTGCCCCCATGACAAATTCCTCCATGGAAAGCTTATCCCACATAACCCCCTCTTCTCACCCATCCTCCCAACCTAAAAATCCCCCTGAAAACGTTTGTACACTTTCCAATAGCCATTACTATATGCAAACACTGGTCAAAGTTTGTAACTTGCAGCCCCTCCCACGGGGACTGTGGGGGAGTACGTCATACCCAAAGTTATATTTATAAGGTTTTTCGACTATGCTGAATAAAATGGCTATCTCAGAATTTTGATCCGAAGACTTTTGGCAAAAAAGAGTGTGGGAGGGGACCTAATTGCCAAATTATAGGTGCCCCCATGACAAATTCCTCAATGGAAAGTTTACCCCACATAACCCCCTCTTCTCAACCAATCCTCCCAACCGAAAAATCCCCCTGAAAACGTCTATACACTTCCCAATAACCATTACTATATGCAAACACTGGTTAAAGTTTGTAACTTGCAGACCCTCTCACGGGGACTGTGGGGGAGTAAGTCGTCCCCAAAGACATAGTTATAAGGTTTGTTGACTATGCTGAATAAATGGCTATCTCAGAATTTGGATCCGACGACTTTTGGCAAAAAAATTAGCACAGGAGGGGGCCTCGGTGGCCTCCAATTTTTTGGTCACTTAAAAAGGGCACTAGAAATTTTCATTTCCGTTCGAATGAGCCCTCTTGCAAAATTCTAGGACCACTGGGTTGATACGATCACCCCTGGGAAAAAGAAAAAAAAAACAAATAAACACGCATCCGTGATTTGTCTTCTGGCAAAAAATACAAATTCCACATTTTTGTAGATAGGAGCTTGGAACTTGTAGAGTAGGGTTCTCTGATACGCTGAATCTGATGGTGTGATTTTCGTTAAGATTGTATGACTTTTAGGAGGTGTTTCCCCCATTTTCTAAAATAGGGCAAATTTTCTCAGGCTCTTAACTTTTGAAGGGTAAGATTGAACTTGATGAAAGTTATGTATTTAAAATCAGCATTAAAATGTGATTCTTTTGATGTAACTATTTGTATCGAAATTCCGTTTTTTAGAGTTCTGGTTACTATTGAGCCGGGTCGCTCCTTACTACAGTTCGTTACCACGAACTGTTTGATGTAACACATTCACGAATACTATCCTAACCTTTTTTCTTTAAAATTGTCCATTTACAACATAAACTTGTACTTTATCAAAGAAAAAGCTCTTGAGTTGACCTAGTAGAGAGCCCCGTATTATTTCTTTCCTTCCCCCTCTAATTACGTCTTCTTGCAGAAGGAAGGCCGTAGAAACTTGAGAGTGGAGCTATTCGATTGAAAATTAAAATTCTAGTGTCACTTCGAGGGTTGGAAGCGATTGCATGAGGACCAGTACCCCACATTTGCCCTCTTAGGCCACCCACCACCCTTAACTCTCCAATACCTACACAAAATGTTCACATAGTCCTTCTCCAAAATTAGCAATAAATATATTCATATATAAGTCCAATAAATATGTCATGAAGATGTCAGTACTCCCTACAACCCCTAGGGTAAAGGCCTTAAATTACTCAAATTACCAAATCTGAGGGAAAAAATTTAGTTTCTACATTCCTTAAAAAAAATGGATTTTTTCAAACTCACTTGAAATTTTTCTTTTTGTGGAAATAATTAAAAAGATGATTACACGTAACTATTACTGATAGAACTTCAATGATAGAGCTGATAGAATTTAACCAAAACTAAAAGTTTTCAATTTAAAAACCAACAGTAGTTAATTTAAAAAAACAGTTCTCAAAAAGTTGTTTAAAGAAAAGTAAAAACTAGTATTGAAACCAAAATTGAGCAGAAATAAAGACATACAATAATCCGAACTTAAATTTAACCTAAGTTAAATTGTATTAGTATGTCAAACTTACTGAAAATTTCACAAACAAGTGTAGCGTAACTGCCCTCATAAACCCTCTAAAGGCCAGATTGTCATTTGCGCATCACTGAAACCAAAATGGGTTTAAGTAGTTATGCTTCAGTCATTATATTATTGAAAAATCGAAAATACTGGGACTTCGATGAATTAATATCCTTTTATTCAAAACAGCTAATCTAGTTCATTAGTCTGATGTCCAGTTAATTTATGCTTTACTTTACTGAAGTGCAAATAACGCTCTGGATACAAATGCAACAATTCTATTATAATTCTAATAGGAATATTAAATTACTGTTGATCTGCTTTTTTTTTTCGCTTAGGTGTTTTCACAAAATTATTAGACTGATTTCTAAATCTGCAGTGCTTTATTTGCATACTGTAATACATTTTTATTCTATATATTGTGTGTTTATCTTTCAGGGAATCGGATCCAAAATAATGGCAAAACTGGGATATGTCATGGGTTCAGGCCTGGGGAAACACGGAGAAGGTCGAACGGAACCCGTTGAAGCCATTGTCCTTCCACGCGGTAAATCCTTAGGTATGTTTGAAATTGCTTCAGTTGAGTTAGGTTGAGGCCTAGGAAAACACAGAGAAGGACGAATGAAACCTGTTGTAGCCACTGTCCTTCCACTTGGTAAATCCTCAGGTATTTTTGAAACTAATTCAGTAGAGTGGGGTTCAGGCCTGGCGAAACACGGAGGAGGAGGAATGGAACCCGTTAAAGTCATTTTCCTACCGAGCGGTAAATCCTTATATATGTTTGAAACTGCTTCAATTGCATATAAAGTTATGTTATGTGGATTCTCTTTGAAACTTAAGGACCAACAATTTTATTTGCAAGCTGTCCGTAACCTCATCATTTTCTTCTTAATTTTCTCAAGACTTCTTTTGACTTATGAAGAAGTTTTAGTAAGTTAACTCAGTTCCCTATCATAAAGAATATTGGCAATGATTGAGAGTGTGTAACTAATGACACAGGTCAAAGTGAAACTGGTATATAGGCACTGATGCATTCTAGTTTCTATGTTTCTTTGCTTTTTCTTTTTTTGAGAATAGACTAGGTTCGTGACTATTGATTGTGGATTTCTATTTAGATTAGTTAAAAAAATGCACAAAAGAAGTTTTTCAAAGAAAAGTAAAGAGGTACATTAAACCGAAGTTGAACAGAAATTAAGTTAACTAATTTTTAAAGCGTGAAACCTCAGTAAATAAATGAAACCCGAAATGAACAAGAATTACAATGATTAATCAAACTCAAAACGTGTAGAAACTGCCATAAACAGGGGTAGGACTAATGCCCATGTGCCTTCTAAAGACCAGAACATAATTTATACTTTAGTGTAAACAATATTCATTTCCATTTACTTTTCTCATAGCATCAAAAAAGGAACGTAAATTCACCACTATATTCATTTCTTCCTGAAAGTCCTAAAAAGTTTTGAGTTTTTAAAGCGAAAAAAGAGAAAACGTTTAAAATATATTTGCTTTCAGCAAAGTGCAGATTATGTTCTCATCTTTAGGAAACACCGGGGGCGTTAACCCTATGCTTTTTTAGGGCAGTTTCTGCTGATTTTAAGTTTGATTTGGCTATATATTGTAACTTTTGTTCCTTTTAGACTTCATTTGTTTATTGATGATGGTTTATTGAAGTTTACTATAGTTGTAAGTAGTCACTGTTGCAGCTGATAGTAGCAACAGTCACATGTAGTCGCATTCACCATTCCAAGTATTCGCAGTTACAGTCGCAAGTAGGTGCAGTCGCAGTCATAATTGCTGCGGATGCAAGTAGTTATTGTAGTCAAATTTACCTGTAGTTGCATTCAGAGTCCCAATTTGTCACAGCCGTAGTCACAAGCAAGTTGATTTACTATTGCAAGTGGTCACAGCTGCAAGTTTTTGCAGTCGTCAATAAACACAAATGCAAGCATTGACAAATGTAGATATTTGCAGTAGTATTGGTAGTAGTAGTAATATTAGCAGTAGTAGCATGTATAGTAGCCGTAGTAAAAGTAGTATTAGTAGTCATGATTGTAGTAGCCCTGAAAGTTAACTTTAATACCCTCAGCCGATTCTTAGTTATTAATGATGCGCGATTCCGACAACTTGCATTCAGATAGTGTTCTTTGATCGTGTTCAACATACACCCGCATCCATTAAAACTTCTATTAAAACTTTCCATTAAAACAACATCCATTAAAACTTTCACCTTTATGCCCTATGTCATTCTAAATGTACTACAGATGCACCCTTTTAACAACCATATTTATTTAAGCATTCTCCTAAATATGCCCTAAAAACTTCAACTTAATATCTTTATTTGTTCCAACGTTATTGTAAATGTGTCCATATCTTTGATGGATAACAAGTCTTTTGGTGTAGTTCAAGGTTTCCAATAACATACTTTGAAAGTTCCATCGTGACATTCTTAACTATTACTGGGATGTTGAAATTATGTTTGTTTTACAATCATATAGTACCTTTTGATTTATTTTTATTGCCCTTCAAACTTCTGTGAAAAATAAAACTTAATACCTTCTTCTGCTCCTAGACATTGTGCCTATTCTATTTTATGCTACTTAAACTATTTTGATTTATTTCAATAATAGCTGTAGTATCAGTAGAAGTAGTTGCAAAGAGGTACTTATAGCGATACCTCTGAAAGTTTTAGCTTAATATCTTAAGGTATTGTGGGATATTGTTGATATACCCATTTGGTATCCTGCATATGCAAAGTGTATTTTTGTCAAGTTAGATATGTTCCTCAAAATGCCTTGTAAGCTTTAACTTTATACTCCAATTCGTCCATATATATTGCCATAAGGCCACTTTGACAACCTTCTTTCATATAGTATGTTTTAATTTAGTTAAGCACCAATCTCACCATTCCTTGATAATTTCAACTTAATACCCTTAGTATTAGCAACAATAGTAGTAGTACCAGGAGCACTTGGAGTAGTAACAGTGATAGCTCTGATAGCATTAGTAGTAATAGCAGTGATGTTATTACCATAGTGCATTTTCGGTTAGTTCGTCATACTCTTAACTTGGTCTGATAGTTTCAACTTATAAATTTAAGCCATTTCTTGAGTTTTTCTGATGCACCGTTTTTGATAGTCCACTTCAACATAGTTTGTCCTTATTTAGTTCAACATTCCCCTCAGGAATCCCTGAAAATTTCACCATAACACAATTAATCTTTGTAATAGTAGTACTAGTAGCAGTATGCAAATCATGTTGTTTTATTTGATCGTCATCCTCCCCAAATTGCTCTGAAAGTTTGAACTTAGTGCTCTAAGCTATTGCAGAGATATTGCTGATACGCCCTTTGCTGATACAACCTGCGCACATGTATTACGTTTCGATTTAACTCAATATCCTCAAATTGCTCTGAAAGTTTTGACTTAATGGTCTAAACTTTTCCTGAGTTATTGCTGATGTGCTCTTTGCTAATACAGTCTGCCTACGCGTAGTATGTTTCGATTCGATTCAACGTCTTTAGTATGCATTTATTCCTTATGATTCGTTCAACGTCTCCTTTCGCATGTCATTTTCCAAGCATAAAGCTGTTAAGTCTTTTTGATAACCTGGATCGACATAGTATTTTTTTGTGTAGTTCAACATACCCTTAACAATCCATGAAAGTTTTACCTTAATACCCTAGTTTTACCTTAATACCTAAACTGCCCATAAAGATTCAATGAAAGTTTCACCTTAATGTCATTAGCCTCGGTAATAAATTAATCGTAGTAGCTATAGTAGTAGTAGTAGTATGAAAAGAGTGGTAGCACGCAATATACTCTAAAAATTTGGACTCATTGCTTTAAATCGTTCCTGAGATATTGCTGATACACCCTTTGGAAAACCTACATGCACATTTTGAGGTTTGATTCATTTCTTCATCTCCCTAAAAAATTTCTGGAAGCTGCATCTCAATATTCTTAGCTTTAGCTGTAATAATAGTCGTATATATCGTGTTATTAGTCGTATTGCAGTATAAGTAACGGTGAGTACACATCGTCCTATTTTCAACAATGCCCTCAACTCTCTTAGAAATTTTGTAACGTAATACCCTAAGCTCTTTCCGGAACGTTGCTGATACGTTCTTTGGGCAATCTCCTTGCATATAGTGTGTTCTTATTTGTTTTAACATCCTCCCAACATTTCCAAAAATTTTCACCTTACTACCTTTAGCTCTAGCAATAGTGGTAGCAGTAATATTAATGAACACAGTAGTAGTAGTAGTAGTAGTAGTAGTAGTAGTAGTAGTAGTAGTAGTAGTAATAGTAGTAGTAGTAGTAGTAGTAGTAGTAGTAGTAGTAGTAATAGTAGTAGTAGTAGTAGTAGTAATGGCAGTAGCAGTAGAAATGGCACTAGCATGCTAATATTTTTAATGGTTAGTTCAACACCACCTACCCTACACGATTCATTTTATTACTTAATTTCAACGAAGTAAACCAAGTTTCAACTGCGTCTTTAGCCTATAATTGCTTGACCATGAAACTAACCCATGAACCAAACAGGAACCTTTGAATACCAATACTCTGGAGGAATATCAATCAGCTTTGACAAACATCTCTCGCCTATATTGGAATGTATTATAATCACTCTTTTAATATAAGGAACAAGAGCCAAGAGCTCATATGGCACTTGTAACGAGGTCGGAAGAACCAAGAGCTTCTTCCCACCGAGTTTCATTACAATCTCTCCATTCTAAGCGTGAGCTCTGAGACAAGAGGTCCTTCTAAATATCAAATCTTATTAAGATCCGATAACTCGCTCGTAAGTTAAAAATACCTCATTTTTTCTAATTTTTCCGAATTAACCGTCTTTCCACACCACCCAGATGGTCAAATTGGGGAAGCGACTGTTTCTAATTTAATCTGGTCGGGTCCCTGACGTACCTGCCAACTTTCAGCGATCGCTATATTGATCACGTAATTTCAGATCTTCTTCATGTAAAAATTAGGATGGTCTGGAATTCGAACTTGAGACCTCTCGCACCCTAAGTGACAATCATACCCCTAGACCACAAGCCATACCTAAAAAAAACAATCAGTTGTTTTATGGGCAAATAAAATTCTTCTCAACTATCTTCGTCGCTCGCTCCCCCCCCCCATATGGTTGAATCAGGGAAGAGACTATTTTTAATTTAATCCAGTCTGGTCCCTGATACGCCTGCCAACTTTCATCGTCCTAGCCTATCTGGAAGTGCCCAAACTATTTAATCCTCCTCAACTCCTTCAAAGAGAGTGGATCCAATCCGGTTATGTCAGTAACGTATCTAGGACATGTGCTTATTCTTCCCACGAAGTTTCATCCCGGTCTCTACTCTAAGCGTTTTCCAAAATTTCTGGTTTCCCCTCCAACTCCCCCAACCTCTCAGGATTCGGTTGGGATTTAAAATAAAAGCTCTGAGACACCAGATTGTTCTAAATATCAAATTTTATAAGATATGATCTCCCGTTCGTAAGTTAAAAATCCATCATCTTTTCTATTTTTTCAAGATTAACCCCCCCACCCCTACTACCCCAAAGAGAGTCAATCCGGTCTTGTTATGTCAATCACGTATCTAAGACTTGTGCTTATTCTCCCCACCAAGTATCATCACGATCTCTCCACTCTAAGTGTTTTCCAAGATTTCCGGTTTCCTCCTCCCAACTCCCCCCAATGTCACCGGATCCTGTCAAGATCCTAATTAAGAGCCTTAAGACACGAGGTCCTTCTAAATGTAAAATTTCATTAAAATTCAATCACCCGTTCGTAAGTTAAAGATACCTCATTTTTTCTATTTTTTTTTATTTACCGAGTTAGCCCCCACCCCAACTCCCCCAAGGAGAACGGATCTGGTCCGGTTATGTCAATCATGTATCTAGTACTCGCGCTTATTCTTCCCACCGAGTTTCATCCCGATCTCTCCACTCTAAGGGTTTCCAAGATTTCCGGTCCCCCCTCCCAACTCACCCAAATGAAACTGGATCCGGTAGGTATTAAAAATAAGAGGTCCGAGTTACGAGTTTCTTCTAAATATCAAATTTCATAAAGATCCGATCACTCGTTCGTAAGTTAAAAATACACCATTTTTTTCAATTTTTCCAAATTAACCCTCCCTCCCCCCCCCCAACTTCTCCAAAGAGAGTTGGCCCGTTTTGGTTATGTCAGTCACTGTCTACGACTTCTTGGTTATGTTAGTCACGTATCTAGGACTTTTGCTTATTATTCCCACCAAGTTTCATCCCGATCTCTCCACTCTAAGCGTTTCCCAGGATTTCAGGTTTCCTCCTAGAACTCCCCCAATGTCACCGAATCCTGTCAGGATTTAAACGAAAGCCCTGAGAGACGATATCCTACTAAAAATTAAATTTCATTAAGATCCGATCACCCGTTTGTTAGTTAAAAATGCCTAATTCCTTCAAATTTTTTCCGAATTAACCCTCCCCCCACTCCCCTCCTCCAGATAGTCGAATCGGGGAAACTACTATTTCTAATTTAATCTGGTCTGGTCCCTGATACGCCTGACAAACCTCGTCGTCCTAGCTTATCTGGAAGTGCCCAAACAAGCAAAACCGGGACAGACAGACCGACAGAAATTGTGATCGCTATATGTCACTTGGTAAATACCAGGAGCTATAAAAAGTCACTTTTAATTGTCAGGCAACATTCGGCAGAAAACTAACTCTAAAAGTCACCCAATTAGAGCAAGGGGAAGTTGCCCTCTCTCGCTAACTAAGAATCGGGACCTTTAGAAGAAAGGTAGTAATGAATGATCCTTTATCATCCAATTCACCAGCATCTAGTGAAGTCAAACAGTTGATGGTAACGAATCAAACAATTCGTGGTAATGAACTGTAGTAAGGAGCGACCCGGCTCAACAGTAACCGAAACTGTAAAAAACGGAATTTTAATACCAATAGTTACATCCAAAGAATTGAATTTTTTTGTTGATTTCAAATATATAAGTTTCATCAAGTTTAGTCTTACTCATCAATAGTTACGAGCCTGAGAAAATTTGCCTTAGTTTAGAAAATAGGAGAACCCCCCCCCCTAAAATTCATTGAAAATGACTACATGTATCGTTAATTGTTTAATTTTTATTAAATTTATTTTAAAGTCGACACAATTTGACGTATTTTACTTATTCACTTTCCAATTGCGTTTTTTTTTTCAGATCACTGTATGGAGATAAAAGAAAAAGCAAAAGGGAAGCGCCTACTGAGGGTGAAGAAGGGATCGAAGCGGAAAAGCCTCATTGGCAAAGAACAAGAAATAAAATTCATTAAAGAACAGACTGGAGAGGAAAACCATTTTCTGTTCTCATTCGATCTTTTAAAGACAAGAACAAGTTCTGGAATTACAGGTTAGCTGCTTTCATACTATACAATGAACTAGAATAAGGAACAAAGAGCATGGGTGACTTGCGGTGGTAGAAACAGGCATCGTGATACTATACAATTTTGATTCTACCCGATTAACTAGGGTAAATAACAAAGTGTACGGGATAAACATCCAATTTCAATTATATCATTTAAATTGAATAGGAAAACTGTATTAGTAAAAGTTACAGTTATAGGAAAAAGTAAGTGAATATCCGTCTTAATTTCAGTTTCTATCGGAATGTCCACGGATAACCAAAAGATTAATATCCTGTGGTAAGAGGTACATTGGTGCATTTGTGAATTACGTAACATTTGTTTTATTAATCAAGAAAGAGACACTCCAGGGCAGGGCATATTTAATAGCTCTAAAAACAATACTTTAGATGCCATTGAAAAATGAGCCATATAGTAACGAAAGAAGGCAAAAAATATACTAAAAAAAAACTGACTCGTTTCTGTGGGAGCTTGGATTATGCACGCTTTTCTTAGTTGTGACAAGATACTTGGGAAAGTTAAATTCCATCTTGGGGGAGGGCAAAACAAGATTGGGGTGGGAGGCCATTTTTTTTTACCAAAAAATTAGTTTAAAAAAAAAATAGTGTTCTGAAAAAGACTTCCACATGACACTGGTTCAGGGATGGTAACTAGTGTTTTGGCTCGTCTAAAAAGTAAAAGTTTATTACAAGAAGAAATTTATGGTGATTCAAAAACAGTCTCATACCCCTTGGAAATGGCGTTAGGTCAAAATGAAAAGTGTAAAATTGGAATCAGCATTGTCGAAAATGTTGTACTGGGAAATTATAGTCCACCACCTTGAACGACAAGGAAAATTACTTTTTTGCATGGGTAGCACTGATCTGTACTGATTCTTTTTTTTTCTAACAGGGCTAGAGGGTAACCATAACAGAATAGAGGGATCTTTGATAGTTCATTGGAACGAAAATTAATTTTTCTAGTGTTATATTTAAGTGACAAAAATTCTGGAAGGTATATTGCCCCCTCCCCAAAAGGTCCCCTTCCCCCAAGGTCGTCCAATCAAAATTTTGAGCTAATCGTTTTGTTCAACATAGTCCAAAGGACAAATAACTATGACTTTGGTGATATGACCCTTCATTGTCCCTAGGAAAAGGGATGTAAGCAGTATAGGGTGTATCGGTATAAGCGCAATGGTATCGGACGTATTGGTATCCTGCATATGTGGAGCGGGCATATCAGTTCTGGATCTTTTTTCTATCATGGTTTTCCAAAATTTGATCGAATTTGATTCACGTTTTGTTTTTAGGAATTTAGGGTGGAATTTTGCAGGGAAGGGATTTTCCATGAGAAGGATTTGCCTTCTGACGCTGCCTTCTGATTTGCCTTCTGACTCAGCAATGGTAATTGATATTTCGATAAATCTTAAAAGTAAAGGTTTATAGGGAAAAGAAATTTATGGTCATTTAGAAAAAAAAACACTAAATAATAGTATCAGATCAAATTAGAAGTTTTTGGAATTAGCATCGTCAGAAACTACGCATAAACGGATAGAGGGAAAGGAGGCTGGGGGACCCTGTGTTCCTAAAAATTTTTGTGGTATCATTAATCCGTTTTATTGGTTTTTAAATAAACTTGTCAATATAGTCAAATACTGGCGCCTTCTCACATTATCCCTCCCCCCAAAGATGTTGCTCTATATCTGCCTTTGTATAGAAGAATTGTAGTCCATCGTCATAGTTACAGCATTAACTGAAACCTAGTAAAGAGCAAACCACAGCTCATAGTCACTAAAGGTTCAGAAACCCTTTTTGAAAAAAAAAACTGTCTAGTAAGAAAATTTGCCATCTTACACTGATTACGAAATAGTAACTACTATTTCAGTTCATCTTAAAAGTAAAAGTTTCTTGCAAAAAAAATTAAAGGTAATTTTGAAAAAGCCTGAAACCCCTCGAAAATGGCGTTGGATCGCAAATAAAGAAAAGCACTATTGGAGTCAGCATGGTTGAAAACCTTGTATAGGATAATTACAGTCCTTCGCCTTGAACAATAAGGAAAATCACTTTTTTGCCTGGGTAACATTGATGTGTCTCTTTTTTTACCAGGACTAGCGGGTAACCAGAACATCAGAGATATGTTTAATGGGTTATTTAAAAGCTATTTATCATAACTGCCTCCTTTTTGTTAATTCTGCAATCTGCGTGTGCCGGATGGCTCTAAAAGTGGCACATTTTGCGCCATTTCTCAAGGGATGGAGTTAGCTGGCTACTGGGACATCGTAGACCGATGTTTAATAGCTCATGTTGCTCATGCCTACGTTTTTCGATATATTTTACCATCTATAAGTGCTAATTGGCACTAAAAACTGCACTTTTGATGCCACTTCTCAAGTGGAAAAGCTGGGGCCAGTGGCCTGTGAGAACTTTTTAGAGAGGTTTTAATGGCTAATTTTAAAGCTATAATTCTTATCTACGTGCTTTATTAATTAATTAAAAACAAGTTTTTTTAACTGCAAGTAAGGAGTGACATTAACACTTAAAACGAACGGAATAATTTCTGTTCGGTCTAAGTTTTAATGTCGCTCCTCACTTGCAGTTAAAAAAAAAACTTGTTTTCTTATTTAATTTCTGAACGCTTTTGAATTAGTGCGTGTTTTGATTTTGCCTCACCCGACATGAATAAATAAAACGAATTTAGATTTTGTCAATACCTCGCTCTTTACGCTGAAGCTTGAATTTTGTCCCAAATCTTTAAGAATAGTCCCCGAAAAACAAAGGCCATAGAATAAATAGTTGAAATTACTAAAAATACTTTAGCGTAAAGAGCAGGTATTATGGAGGAGACGAATCCCCTTATATACGTAATATTTAATGTTCGTGTTTAGTTCTAATGCTGCTCATTACTTCCAGTTGAAAAAAATGTATTTATTTTCTCATTGTTCTTTAAATAATGCTTGAAAATCTTGCACCTTTTTCATGGAAATTCTCTTCCCTCATGATAAATTCTTCCGTGGAAAGATCCTCCCACGTAACCCCCTCCCCAGACCTACCCCCACCACAACGTGAAAAAGTCCCTCTGAAACCGTCTGTACACTTCATAATAACCATTGCTATATCTAAACAATGGTCAAAGTTTATAACTCACAGCCCCTCCCCCGTGGACTGTGGGGAATTAAGTCATCCCCAAAGACATAGTTATTAGGTTTTTGACGAAGTTGAACAGAATGGCTATCTCAAAATTTTGATCCTGTAACTTTGGGGGAGAAATGTTCGTGGGAGGGGGCTTAGGTACCATCCAATTTTTTATTACTTAAAAAGGGCACTAGAGCTTTTAATTTCCGTTCGAATGAGCCCTCTCGCGATATTCTGGGACAACTGAGTCGATAAGACCACCCCCCCCCCCCCTGGGAAAAAAAAACAACAACAAAAAAACAAACAAACAAATAAAGACGCGTCCATGATCTATCTTCTGGCAAAAAAATAGAAAATTCTGCATTTCTATAGATTGGAGCTTGAAACTTTTACAGTAGGGTTTTCTGATACGCTAAATCTGATGGTGTTATTTTCATTGTGATTTTATGACTTGTAGGGGGGTGTCTTCCCCTGTTTTCTAAAATAAGGCAAATTTTCTCAGGCTCGTAACTTTTGATGGGTAAGACTAGACTTAATGAAACTTATATATTTAAAATCAGCATTAAAATGCGATTCTTTTGATGCAACTATTGATATCAAAATTCAGAATCTTAGAGTTTTGGTTACTATTGAGCCTGGTCGCTCCTTACTACAGTTCGGTACCATGAAATGTTTGATTCTACAATCCTTAAGTCTCATATAACACTAAAAACTGCACTTTTGGTACCCTTTCCTAAGCGGAAAAACTTGGGAGCATAAATTGTTACCATTGTAACAATTATGGTCCAAAACCCTTAACTAGAGGTTTATAAGATCCCCTCGCGTATTACTCCCTTCCCGATATTCTTAGCAAGTTTCATAAATTGTCTGCTCACCTTAAAAGTTAAAGGTTATTGTGAAAACAAATTTATGGTGATCAGAGGCAACGGTGTGTTAAAGGCCATCCGGCTCCAGTGTTTTATTAATTATTTTTTATCTGTTTTTCCCATAGGTAATCATATGGAAGGTGTGTTCGTAAAAACCACAGATGAGGCTCATTCGGTTGGAGATCGGAAGTTCTAGTGTCCTTTTATTAGTTAAAGTGATCTGAAGGCAACTAGCCCTTTCCCCCTGTCCTTTTTCCCTAAATGCATCGGATTAAAACTTTGAAATAACCATTTTGTTAAAACTCCGGTGTTGATACAACCTCTCAGGGGCCGGCGTTTTAAATTATACCCTGGGAGCATATATGGTTCATATGGAACGGATGCTCGTATAAACTTCGGAGAGCGCTCATTTTTATTGGGAATCGAAATTTCTAGTTCACTTTTTAAGAGCCAAAAAATATCACAGGGCAACTACCCCCCCCCCCCTATACCCTTTATCTCCAAGCCCATCCGAAAAAAAAATTATGAAATAGCCATTTTGTTAAAAATAGTTCACACCCTAGATAACAAAAACTCCAGGGTTGACACAAACCCTCAGAGCCCGAGGATAAGTGTTTTAAGTTATGCCCTGGGGATATATAAGGTTTTATGTTATGATTGGTCGTATAAATTTCAGAGGTGGCTCATTTGATTGGAAGTTGAAAGTTCTGGTTGCCTTTTTATGAGTCAAACGGGATCAGAGGGCATACACCCCCCCACACACACACCTTTGTTTGAGATATTCATTTTGTTTAAAATAGTTTAAAGACAAAAAAAACAAAAATTTATTGGTTGACACAACCCCTTGGTAAGTTATGCACCAGGGACATATAAGGTTTTCATGTAAATAATAATCGTACCAACTTCAGAAATGGATCATTTGATGATAATTTTTAAGTTTTAGTTGCCGTTTTAAGAGTCAAAAGTCAACGGAGGGCATCTATCCCCCCCTTACACGCACTCTCTTTAAAACAAATGTATTTAATCAAAATCTTGAGATAGCTATTAAATCAATAAAATCTTGAACTGATGGTCTTTCAGTAATTAATTGTATTACATATCAAGCATTCAGTTTTTTTTACTTTCAAGACTAATCAAGACACATAGAGTTTTCAGTAAAGCGCCATTGACGCAGTAGATTTTAGGCTTTTACAGTGAAAGAAGGAGGCAGAACTCAAAACTTTCGGAAAACTTTGAGGACAATGTCAAACGAAATCAAAGTCTTACATCCAGGATGATTATTAAAAGGGTTGAAACTTTAAAGTTTAAGTTAAAAATTTTCTAGGTATGCTCAGGTGGATGTTGAAATTAGGTCAATGAAGGAGACAGTTAAACTAAGCAAAATATGCAGTAAAATTAAATTACAACGGTCGTACTTTGAAATAAAAATTCAGCTATCATAACAGCATGAAGAAAAAAATTCAGCCTGCTATAGCACTTAATGTGAGCAGTAAGAATAAGAACAGCCCTATTAAAAACTTTAAGTTTGAAGAGAAACACACATATTTCAAATGCAACATAATGAGAGTTGATTTATTGAATAATTTAGTCCAAAATTCTTCCTCCGCCTCCGGGCGGGTGGAGCAAGAAAATTATGCAATAAGATTAAATTACCACGGTTGTATTTAAAATAAAAATTCATTTATCATAACAGCGTGAAGAAAATGTCCAAATAACTATAGCACTTAATGTGAGTAGCAACAATAAGAACAGCCCTATGTAGAAACTTATGATTTTAAGAGGAACGAAGAGATTTCACATGTAACAAAATAAAAGTTGCTTTATTGAATTATCAAATCCAAAAATTCTGCCCCCTTCTCCGGGCGGGCGGAGCAAGAAAAATTTTCAATAAGATTAAATTACCATGATTTGTGCTTTAAAATAAAAATTCAGTTATCATAAAAGTATGAAGAAGATATCCAACTAACTATAGCACTTAACGTGAGAAGTAACAATAAGAACAGCCCTATGTAAAACGTTAAGGTTCTAAGAGAGAGAAAAACAGATTTCACATGCAACAAAATAAAGAATTGATATATCATTCAGTTCAAAAATTAAATATGTTGAAATAATAAGATAAAAGTATCATAACGAAAACAATAAGTGAATTTAAAAAGTTGCATTGTTTTATAGGGATGGGAGGGGGAAGGTAACTGAGGGTGCTCTTACTTTCATAAACTATGATTTCTTAAAATTGATTTTACTTTCACCTAATGTATCTTTGTTAATTCATTCCTATGTTGTTTGTTTGTTCTCTATAGATAACCAGAAGATGAAAGTTCCAATTCGATCCTTACAATCAGAGAGAAACGAGCTTGGAGAGACTGTTGATGAAAGTTGTCAAAATATTTCTCAGCTTGGAGAATCTGTGCTGAATGAAGAAGAAGCCCTTGATCTTCCTAGCAATATGGTTGGTGCAGCTAAGAGTGGGATCGTTGCAACTGAACATCCCTTGTTAGAATGTAATACCAAGGCTAGCAGTTTTAACCAGACAAACATCAAGGTAGTGTATATACTATAGTTATTTTAAGTAATATCTTTGTTTTCTTATGTAATAACAGTAGTATTTTTAAACTTCAAATACTGAGAATTTTTCTTTTCTGGTTGCCTGAAAGCTTATTTTGACGAAAAAAATTTATAGGCTTATGTTTAGGGGGCTTTCCCTGTTTTGAGATAAAAAGCATTCCGGATAGTAAATATTTCTCTTCGTCAGATTTCTCTTCAAATAACTAGACTGTTTATGTGTATCCAACATTTCACAGTATTGAACCGCAAGTAAGAAGTGTCTTGGCCAAATAGTAATTGAAACCCAAAAAAAAGAAAATTATAACATTTAATACATAAAAACACCATAAAATAATAAAAAACAGAAAATTGTGGAACTTTGCATTTCTTGCCAGAAAAAAACTTCTTGGATGTGTTTATATGTTTGTTTGTTTTTAACAAACAAATACAAAGTAGAGACAATAGGAAAAATCTTTTCAAGACAGTGGAAATTAGTTCTGTGGATATTTATCCACATATCCATGTGGATATATGAATATCACAGAACTAATTTCCGCTGTCTTGAAAAGATTTTCCCTTTTGTCTCTACTTTGTATTTGTTTGTTATGGGAAGGCAGTGTGGTCTTCGTCGCTATTTTTGTTTGTTTTTGTTTTCCTCACAGATCATCTCAACGAAATAATGGTCCTGTAAGATCAGAGTAAGGCTTATTCGAATTAAAGTTAAAAGTTTTGTTGCCCTTTTAAGCAAATAAAATAGAAATATCGAGGTAGTCCATGTACTCTAGTAAATTTAAATACATCTTTGTTTCTTATGTAACAGTAGTATAATCCTCAAATTTCAAATGCTGAGAATTTTTCTCCTCCAGTGACCGAAAAAATTCGTTTTGATAGAAGGGTCCCAAAATTTCATGCTTTCGGGATATTTCAATATTTTCTTAAAAAAAAAGTATGCTTGATAATAGATATTCAGTTTTCTATTCAGATATAAAAACATTTTGTGGCAATATATCTCGAGTAAGGTGTTACTTGTCCCAATAGTACGTGGAGCTCTAAAAGATAGAATTTTTTTAATAGTGAATTCATCAAAAGAATTGAGCTTTTATGTTGATTCTAAAAATTTAAAATTCATTAAGTTTAAAGTCAAATATCAAAAGCAATGAGCTTGAAAAAATTCGCCCGATTTTTTAAAATTTAGGAAACACCCTCAAGAGTCAAAAGATCTTAATGAAAACCACGCCGTCAGATTCAGAAAATCAGAGATCAAGCTGTAGAGGTTTTTAGCTCCTATGTACAAAAAAATGATTTTTTTTTTGCCAGAAGAAAGAAAGATCAAGGATATGCCGAAAGAAAACAAATACTTTGACACCTTCTTCCATCTCTCTGGGAATATCTTCTACGAACCTTGCAGATCTGAGCTATTTGGAACTTTCCTACCTAGTCAAGTGAGTAATGAAAAATCACATTCGTAACATCATAGGCAGCACAATAACGCTGCCTAAGTATAAAGCAATATGGGTTCAATGTATTTTTTTTTATTTAGACCAGGGCACTTCGTATTGAAGGAGTTGTCGTAGAAAGTTAGAAAAAGGCTCATTCGATTGGAAATTAAAAGGGCTAGTGCTCTTTTTAATAGTCAAAAGTGATTGGAGGGCAACTAACCGCCTTCCCACGACCACCATGTCCCAAAACAAACTCAGTCAAAATTTGAGATGGATATTTTTTTAACGTAGTTGAAAGATTCGTAAATTATGTCTTTCAGGATGAACACCCCCCCCCCACAGCGCTTTGGGCAAGGGTTGTAAGTTATGCCTTAGGGACTATCAGGATTTATATAGAAAGGATGATCGTATAAACTTCGGAGGGGGCTCATTGGATTGCTAATCGGAATTTTTAGTTCCCTTTTTGATATTCGGAGTGATCAGAAGGTGGATATCCCCCCCGCCTACACTCCCTATTTTCCCGCAATGCATCTGATAGAAATCAAGAGATTGGCATTTGTTGTTGTAGAATCTTCGAAAATAACTCATTCGATTGGAAAAATGAAAGGGCTAGTGCTCTTTAAAGTCAAAAGTGATTGTAGGACAATTAACCCCTCTCATTCGCCCACCATTTCCCCAAACACATCCCATCAAAATTTTGAGATAGACATTTTGTTCAACGGAATTGAAAAGTCCGGAAATAATGTCTTTGAGGACGACAACCCCCCTACAGCCCTCGAGACAATGTTTGTAAGTTTTGTCCTAGGGGCATAGAAGTTATATATAGAAAAGGTTATCGTAAAAAAGTCAGAGGGGGCTCATTCGATTGTTAGTCAGATGTTCTAGTGCCCCTTGTAAGAATCAAAGTGATCGGAAGGTGGTTGATCCCCCTCTCCAACACACCTCGTATTTATCGATAAAATTTTCGTATTTTTCGAAATGCATAGGAATTTTATGATGACCATTTTATGTCGAAACTTAGAATAGGGCTCACTCGATTGGAAATCGAAAGAGTTAGTGCTCTTTTTAATAGTCTAACCCCCTACGCCATCATTTCTCAAAACACATTAAATCAAAATCTTGAAATAGTCATTTTGTTCAGCGTAGTTGAAAGGTCTAGAAATTATGTCTTTGAGTAGGACACCCCCTCCCAGTTCTCAAGGGTTGTAAGGGATGCCCAAAGAGCATATAAGGTTTATACGGCAAGTGTGGTCGTATTAACTCTGGAGTGGGCTCATTAGATTAGAGTTTAGATATTCTAGTACTCTTTTAAGAGTCAAAGTAGTTGGGGGCCAGCCCCCCCCCCCCCTCTATCGTATTTTTCCCAAGTGCATCCAATAAAAATCTTGAGAGAGCCATTTGTTCAAAAACACTCCAAAGATCATATAAACAAGGCTGTTAGGGTTGACTTAATCCACCAGAGTCTGGGGGTAAGGGTTGTAAGTTATGCCCGAGGGGCTTATAAGGTTTTTGTAGAAGGCGTGGTCATGAAATTTCAGAAGAGGTACATTTTATTGGTAATACATAGTTTTAGTTTTCTTTTAAGAGTCAAACATGATGGAAAGTAAGTAGCCCCCCCCCCCCGACATCCTTTTGCCCGAACTGCATTCAGATGAAATTTTACGATAGCCATTTTGTTACGAATAGTCCAAAAGTCGTATAACAATGTCTTTAGGGTGGACACAATCCCCCAGAGCCCATTGGAAACGCTTTTAAGTTGTGACTGGGGCATATCAAGTTCTTATGGAACGGCTGTTGTATAAACTTGGATCGGATGGAGCACAATTTATTGGAAGTCTGAAGCTTCAGTGCCCTTCTTGAGAGTCAAAAGTGGATAGAGGGCAATCAGCCCACCCTAAACCTGTCATTCCCTAAAACACATCCGATCAAATTTTATGACCTCTGTTTTGTTCCGCATTGTTGAAAGACCCAGTAACTACATCCTAAGGACAAGGACATCTATTGTTAGACAACCCGTCCATTGTTTGCACATATTATTTGTTATTGAGAAAGGTATGCATGTTTGAACTTTACTTTCCAAGAAGACGAACGGCATTGAGGCAAGCCTTTCAGAGAATGTTGAAGAGATTGTTGAACAAAACCAAAGCATGTTATGTGTATACGGATTGTCAAAAGGAAATATTCGCATCTTACCAATACTACTACAACTACCACCACTACTATTACCACACTACTCCATTTCCAATATTGAGGAGAAATTTAAAAAAATATATAAAAAAAACGCTATGTGCGTGCACATTGTCAAAATTGTATATCTCACAAAATTATTTGGGTATTAAGTTGGAACTTTCAGAAAATGCTTAAAGGGGAAGACCCTTGACCAAAAGAAATATATACACATTACAGCTAATACTACTATTACTGATACATTTGCTATTACTGCTTCTATTGCAACTACTTGTAGGGCATTGAGATGAAAATTTCAAAAACTATATTAAGATACAGCTTATCAAAAGGGTATATCAGCAATGTCACTGCAATGGCTAATTGCATTAAGTTGAAACTTCCAGGACTTGATGAGAGGGATGTTTTACTTGCCAGAAGGGAATATGTTAATGCTACTGTTGCTATTAGTTGTACCGCTGTTCAATACTATTGCTAATTATATCTATATTACTAATATTATAACTATATAATAGTTATATAGTTATAAGTATATAATAGTTATAATACAGTTACGATTCATAGTTCAAGGTGAATGCATCTATCTTAAAAATGGATATTTATTGACGAAATCAAACTAGTAAGCTTTCTCAGTGAACTTATTAATAATGGATTTTTAATCCCAGTGAAGCTAGTTGGAGCTTGCAATATCTGGCAAAAGATTGGTTTTAATTAAATTTGTCTGACTGGCTTATTCCAATTAAATAACCTGAGTAATAGCCCAAACGATTGCGTTACGATAAAGGTGAGAGGAGAAAAGTAAGCAGAAGGGTGGGGGAGAGCTCTTTGCAAGAGCCGTGGTACCTGCCGGGCTTGTCCCTTAAATTGCGGGGACAAGGTAAGCAGCCTCCAACGCTTCCCTTACTTCTCTCGCAAGTGAACCTTCAATCTGTTTTCATACTTTACAGCTATATGTTTTGAAGGAGTGACCTATGGGAGAATATAAGCAATTACGCTACGATTAAGTTGGGAGAAGAATAAATAAGCAGAAGAGGGGTGAGAGAGTTGTTTACAAGGGCCGTGGTACCCGCCGGGCTTGCCTCTTAAATTGCGGGGACAAGGTACAGCCTCCAACGTTTCCTTTACTTCTCTTGCAAGTGAATTTTTTTTTTCTTCACTTCATACTTTTTGCGGTTTATTTTTTGCCACCTTAAAATGCCAAAGTTTTGGCAGTTCGACTTGGTTTTAGTCCACTTTGCAGGATATCCTCTCTGGCCATCAAGAATAATGAAAGTTACAACTGAGGGTGACGGAGATTCCAAATACCTTGTTTTCTGCTACGGTCAGCATAGTGAATATATAGTCGCTGAGTCAAATATCACGTCCGAAAAGGCTAAATTTCAACAGGCCTCAAAAAACAAATCAAAAGGAGTAGATAAAGCTTTCGCTGAGCTAGAGTCGATGCCTGATATATATCGTAGAAGTAAGACTTTTGCCGCTATGAATCTTACTCTGGCTGACCCTGAACCTGTGACTTCAGGTCTACTTGGCCAAGTGGCTACGGTGCAGGATGAGTTGGAAAAAGCGAAGTTGAATCTAAAAAACGATATAGCCCGTAAAGTAGCAGAAATGGCTACTGGTGGTGGCTCTGTGGATACAATTGTCAGCGAAGTGTACGACTCTATTGCGGTTGAATATAATCCTAAATTTGAAAGCTTGAAAAATCACTCAAAACCCTAAAAACACTCATTGAAAATCTTGAGGAGCGCGTTAATCGCATAGAGATGAGGCTTGATGATTATGACCAAGAAGTTCTGCTTAATAGTCTCGTAATCCATGGAATGAAACAACAGCCAGGTGTTAACCTGAATACCACTGTGATTGATTTGGTTAAGCAGAAGTTAGGTGTTAGTGATATAACGGATGGGCATATTACAAGCGTATTTCGATTCCGGCAGAATATAATCAGCGCTTATGGTTCTGGTAAAGTAGCTCCCATAATGGTGAAGTTTCAGAGCAAAGATATTGTCCGAAGAGTCTTCAAAGAAAAAGCAAAATTAGCGCGTACCGGTGTATACATCACTGAGGCTTTAACAAAGCGTCGAAGAGACATTTTGAACATGGCGAGAGACAAATTTGGTGTGAAGTATGTTTGGACAGACCATGGTAATGTCGTTGTGAAAAGGCCAAGCGACCCTTCTGTTCGCAGAATAAGGTCACTTGTTGATTGCATGCGATTTTTTTTATTTATTTTTTTTTTCTCTCTTTTTCTTTTTCAGAAATTTTTTTGATTTTGATTTTTATTGTTCGATAGTAACACCAATATTTACTATTTTTCGTTTTAATGGGTACTGATCTACTAAGTTTGCGGCTTAAACGATATGAACAAGACCCATTTGATATTGACAAATATTTATTATCTAAGCTTGTGGCAGAGCCGTCTACTTTAAGTTTTCGGCCGGGTCGTTTTAGCACGTATATTAATGGACCTGTAGACATTAATAAAAGAATAAATGAGTGCCTTGTGTGCGCGTGGAACTGTCACATTACGTCATCTTATCATGATATTGTTCAGTTTGTGTATGAAAATGATTCTATTCAGTTGCTTGCTTTGTGTGAAACTTATTTGGGTAGGGATAGTCTTCTCTCGTTCTATAGTTTTCCAGGGTATTGTTTAGAATCGAAAAACCGTTCAAAAATGGGCAGAGGAGGCCTGGCGTTTCTAGTAAGGGACTCTCTACAGTATAAGGTGCGTGATGATCTTGAGGTTTGGCTAGAGGGTGAGTTTGAAAGTTTTTCTGTTGAAGTTAGATTTGAAGAAAAGAATTTTTTATTTTGTATTATTTATAGACCTCCAAGTGCTATGTTTGATCGTTTTTTATCTGGTTTTGATGATTTAATGCTGAATGTAAGAAATTCAGGTTTGGAATTTATGATAATGGGTGATTTTAATTATGATTTGAAAATACTAGCTGGTATGAATCTTGATTTTTTAAATTTCATGTCATCTCACGATCTTTACCCTGTGGTCACAGTTCCAACAAGGATCACCGAGCATTCTGCGACCTTGATTGACAATATATTTGTTTCGTCACGTCAAGTAGCAACTACATTCGCAGACGTTATAGTTTCGCCTATCTCCGATCACCTGCCAGTTCTAGCTAGATTAGGACTTCGTATAAAAAAAAAGTAGTGAAGCGTAATATACAGATCCGAGATCTGAAGCCAGCGAACGTTAAAATGTTTTCAGAAGAGCTAGGTGTTGTAAATTGGAAGAGTATATTTAGGGAGAATAACCCTTCTTTGGCTTTTGAAAAGTTCAACACCACGCTGCTAGGTATTTACGACTTGACCTGCCCACTGAAAAGCACGAAAATAAGAAAAAAAGCAGCGAGAAAACCTTAGGTTGATGATGAGCTTTTGCGAATGAGTGATATAAGAAATGCTTTGTATACAGCACACATCAATAAACCAAAGGATTTTAGTTTTGCACAGTTTAAGGATCAACGTAATCTAGTCAACTCTACTAGACGAAAGAAAATGAGAAACTTTTATGGCAAAGAATTTAAGAAAAATGCATCAAACCCTAAAGCCACTTCGAAAATTATTAATGAAGTGATCAGAGGTAGTCCTGCTCCACAACAGTATAGCCTAAATGCTGGTGGCGAAATAGTTCGAGATCTTGACAAAGTATGTGATTTGTTTGCTTATCATTTCTCGAAGATTGGTGAAACAGTTCAGAGTGAAGCAGCAGTGAACAACGAGTTGCTGATAGAAAAATCAACTTTTGAAGACCTAAGAGGTCAAGATTTTGAAATGAAATTAGAACCCTGCGATTCTGTAGAAATAGAGAAGATTGTTTCTACAATAAAATCAAACAGTGCTGGGACCGATGGCCTCAACCTACGAACTCTAAAATCAGTGCTTCCGAATATTCTTCCAGTACTAGTTTTTTTGATAAATCTGTCAATGGCAGAGGGTCAATTTCCCTGTTCGCTGAAAATGACCAAAGTCATCCCGCTTCCGAAGTCTGGGACTCTAAGTGACCTTTCAAATTGGAGACCTATATCAATACTACCCATCATTTCTAAGCTGTATGAAAAAATAGCGCACAAAAGACTATATGAGCATGTAACAAATTGCGGATTTCTGTCTGAAACTCAATTTGAATTTAGAAAAAAGACATTCAACTGTGCATGCCGCTTTAAATTTAATTGATAAGGTAAACGGTGTACTGGAAAAAAATTATTTTTGCATGACAGTTTTCATTGATTTTAAGAAAGCTTTTGATACTGTTGATTTTGGAATTTTGTTGGATAGATTGTCGAAGTTAGGTATTAGGAATAAGTGTTTGAGTTGGTTTGAGTCGTATTTGCGAGGTAGAAGTGTAAAAGTCGTAATAAATAATGAAGTTTCACAAGCTTACCCATTGAATTGCGGAGTGCCACAAGGTTCTGTCCTAGGTCCTCTTTTATTTTTAATTTATGTAGATAGTATGAGATTTTTTGTCCCTGGTTACTTAACGTCTTTTGCTGATGACACTGCTATAACTGTTATTGCCAAATCGTTGCCGGACTTGATAAACCGAGCAAACAGTACTTTAAAGGGACTGCATACGTTTGTTACACTCAGTAAACTTGCTGTTAATGCTTCAAAAACAAGTTACATGGTTTTTAGAAGGACTGGTGAGCCCCAAGATTTACCCTCAGATATTAAGTACAATGGTGTTTCTTTAAAACAAGTCCGAGAAACGCGTTACCTTGGGTTTCTTCTTGACTTCAAACTGAGTTGGAAGGCGCACAGTGACCTAGTTTCCTGCAAAGTGTCAAGGGGAGTTGGAATGCTGCGGTGTCTAGAAAATGTGCTTCCTTTGAAAGTTTTAATGTCACTGTACCATACTTTAATAGTGTCGTATATAAATTATGGTTGTTTAATCTGGGCTAGTAACTTTCAGTCTAATTACAGGAGAGTTCAAGTGCAACACAATAAGGCAATTAGAATTCTAGGAAATTATGATCGTGGAAGCGCTAGCACTGTGTCTATATATAAGAAGTTTGATATTTTGGATGTTGGAAAAATCAGAGACATGCAGATTGGTATTTCAGTATATCAGTGTCTACATAATTTAGGGCCTGATATTTTTAATGATTTTTTTAGCTTGGGTTCTTCCTATCATGGTTATGACACGCGAAATTCAAATAATCTTGTTTATGAGTTTCGGAATACTTCCCGGTCGGCTCATGTCATCAGATACGTGGGACCGTCCGTCTGGAATCCATTCCCACAGCAAGTTAAGGAATCAGAGAGTCTGCCTCAGCTGAAGCGTCGCCTCAAGGCCCATCTTCTGAACAATTAGTAATGTTGAGTATTTTAGATTGAGAGAAGGGTATCTCTCCCCATTTTGTTAAATTGACCATTAGTCCAGAATTGCTTTGTTTTCTTTTTTTGCGTTTTTTTTTCTTTTTTTGTAGTTTATTTATCTTATTAATTTTTCTTTTTGATGTAAGTGAAATATTTTAAAGAAATGGATCGTATTTGATGTCAGCTATGCTTACAGGCCATTGCGGCCTAAATTTTTTTAGCTGATGAATGAAAGTTTATTGTATTTTTTTTTGAATAAAATTACCTACCTACCTATATCTAAGGGTATGAAGCTAAAATTATTAAGAAATATTGAGGGTGAAAGGTGAACCGAATCACAACTCGCCGTCTTTATGCAGGGTGTCAAAAAGACTTAACAATATCTGAGGTACAGTATTGTTTATGAAGTTGAAACCAACAGGGCTTGTTGTGAGGGATGTTGAACTGAGCAAAAGATAATATTTGCGCCCTAATGCTACTCATTTTACTCATACTACTACTGTTATTATTTTTATTACTTCTATTACTACTACTGCCTCTAAAGCTTAAGCTACCACTATTAATTCTTCTGCTACTACTACTACTATTGCTGTTGTTGAGCGGACGCATCAGAAATCCTTCAAGAAGGGTTTATGGTGTTTAGATGAAACTTTTAGCGGGTGCTACAGGGGATTTTGAAGAAACCAAAGGTGCTATGGGCATACTGCTACTAATACCACTACGGCTATTGCTACATCGTAAGCTAAGGGTATTAAGGCATAGCTTTTTTGAAGGGTATTAAGATGAAGCTTTTAAGGAATATTTACGTGCATATTCAGCCAAATACAAACAAACTGTGAGCATGTGGTATTTCAAAAAGGTGATAAAGAAATATTTGAAGAAAACCTATTTTATTAAGTCAGACCTTTAAGGGTAAGTTGTGGGGGATTCTGAACTAGCCAGAAGGTATTCTGTGTATACCTTTAATGCTACCGCTATAGTTACTACAACTAATGACGCTAAGGGTAATATGATGAAACGTTTAGAGAACGCTTAGGAGGAGTTTTAATAAATGAAAATCTGTATTACTGCAGATTTCAAAAGGTCATATAAGCAATATCATGGGCACGGCCACTCTATAATACCTAGAAATATCGTTGAACATTTTAAAGGAGCTAATTGGATTCAAAATGAAAAGTTATTATGCCCTTTTTAAGAGTAACAAGAGATTGGGGGGAGGGGGGTAAGAAGGTCTCAAACCCATTCATTTTCCAAACGCATCCAGCCAAAATTTTGATTGAGCCGAATTTTGAAAAAGCCGAATCAAACTCAAAACGGGCTAAAATTAACATGATTAGTGCTGATAACCTCCATGCCTTCTCATGACCAGAACACAACTTGCGCTCTAAAGCCAAGTCTTGGTTGACCCGCTTATAACAAAGAGACAAAAAACAGGAACGTTATATATACGAATTTCAATTACCTTTGTCATTAACTTATTTTACTTACAGAATCTGGAGATTGCTACTGAAGACCAACTGAATAAGCTTATTTGTGACAGGCTTACCAAAAAGACAGTTTCAAATTTTATTCGATGGCTGTTTCTCAAGAATTTCAAAAAAATCGATGCCAAGAAAAAACTTGATATTTTGTTTCACGTACTGCATGTCAAGGTTTGTGCTTTTGAAGTTGTGGAATTTTGAAAAAAGCTGAGTTTCTTGAAATATTCAAGATTTGGGTAATGAAATCTGAAACTTTTAGGTTATTAGAAAAAAAATTTTCAAATTTGCTAAGATTCTTGAATTAGAAGCTGTAAAAAATCTAGAATTTTGAAAAAACTGTCACTCTTGAGAAACCGAGGATCTAGTTCTAAAAATTTGGAAATTTAAGTACTTTAGAAGAACTTTTTTTTATTATTTTTGAAGTGGGGAGTTTTTGTAATTACAAACTGAAGGCTGCCAGGATCAATACAAGTTCCTAGGGTAAATAGGAGTGCTGGTATTGATGTTAAAAATAGAGATCACCATCTAGTAGTGTCTAGCGGGAATTTAAAGCTGAAATTTCGGTAGGCTAACTACCTCCAGGGAAAATATTTTGCTGGTAGACTCCAGGATGAGAATGTGAGAGCAAATTTCCCGGAACAGTAAAACACTAAACTGGAGAGTCTAAATTTGGCTATGTGTACGATGGATGGAATAACCTTAGGAAAACAATTTGTAAAGTTGCTGATGGTGTTTTGGGAAGGAAAGTTAGGACTGTAGCTAGAAATGTTATCGAAATGTTTTATGTTTAATTCAGAGGAGAAGGGGTTGTACAAGAATTATATCACTGATAGATCATATGAAAACAAAGGAATGTAAATAAACCCAAGAAAACTTTAAAATATGAATTACAGATGCCTGAGGTGGAGGTCTTGGGTAAAATTGCCGAGGATCTGGAAGATGCAGCTAGGTGGCATAATAGTAAATTATTGTACTGGGATATGAATAAATTGCCAGGGAGTAGTCAATTCGGACTTGTCCCAGTTAAAAGTGGGAACGGGGCCACAATTAGTGATAAGGAAAGGGCTAAAGAGAGATGGCAGAATATTTTGAGAATTTGCTAAACCGAGATGGAATTGCAGGAAAGGATATAGAGGAAAATGAAAAAGTATGTGGATACCTTGGATGTTAAGGAAGATTTGTTACGGGAGGAAGATTTAGCGACAGTACTGAAAGGATTAAAAAAATAATGAGGCTCCATCTACTGATAGTTTGGTGAATGAGTTTATCAAATATGGCGGCCATTGGGGTTAGAAATAAGTTACTTAACGTTTTGAATTTGATTTTTGAAAAAGGAGAAGTACCTAGCGATTTTAGAAAAACCTTAATTAAACCACTGTATTAAAAAGGTGGAAAGAGTGAGTGTAGTAATATCAAGGTATTGGTCTGGTCTCTCTAGGTAGCAAATTACTTTAGTAACATGATGCTTTTTAGACTTAGAGATTCTGTAGACTCAAGTTTAAAGGGAAGAACAGTTTGGTCTTAGAAAAGTTAGAGGATGTACCAACCAAATTTTCACCCTTAGGTTAATAATTGAGAAGTGCCTGAGTTATCAAACACCTTTAATTCTCAGTTTTATAGATAATGACCCAGCGTTCGATTATGTTGATAGAAGTGCTTTAGCAAAGGTTTCATCCTTTTAAAAAGTGACAAACACCATACTGCCTTTTTATAACAAACTGACACAACTTAGACACAATAGGAAAACCTTTCTGAATACAGTGGAATTTTTGTTGGCATTTTTAGTTTTAAACTTCCCATTTTAATGTAATCCTTGTATGATATTAAACAAAAAAAACAAGTTTTTTTAAATGAAAGTAAGGAGCGACATTAAAATTTAAAACGAACAGAAATTACTCCGTATATGAAAGGAAGTTTTTCCTCCTCAACGCCCCGCTCTTTACGCTAAAGTTTGACTCTTTCTCTTAACTCTACATTTTAGAACAGGTAAAAACGGGCATCCGTGATTTGTCTTCTGGCAAAAAATGCAAAATTCCAAATTTTTGTAGATAGGGGCTTGAAACTTCTAGAATAAGGTTTTCTGATACGCTGAATCTGATGGTGTGAATTTCTTGATTTAGATTTCGTTAAGATCTTATGATTTTATTTATGATTAAGATCTTTTAGGGGGTGTTTCCCCCTATTTTCAAAAAATGAGGCAAATTTTCTCAGGCTCGTAACTTTTGATGGGTAAGACTAATCTTGATGAAACTTATATACTTAACATCAGCATTAAAATGCGATTCTTTTGATGTAACTATTGGTATCAAAGTTCAATTTTTTAGAATTTCGGTTACTATTGAGCCGGGACGCTCCTTACTACAGTTCGTTACCACGAACCGTTTGATACTGTACAAATATATTAAAATGATTAGTGCGATGTAGGAGATTAACTTTGCTGGGGTTATGGTAGGAAATGATGTCGCATTTAGTTTCATATTAAATAAGAACTTAAGTAGCGGTGTATTTTATTGCCCTTTATATGGATCATTTTGATGGTACAGGAAAGACCATGGAATCAAATGGGAAGGTAAAACTCTCCTGGACAAAGATTATGCTGACGATTTAAGCTTCATAGATGAAACTATGAGAAAAATGAATGGACTTTTAGAGGTTTTGCGAGTTCAGGGAGCTAGAATAGGTTTGAAAAATAAAAGTTAAGAAGACTAAGTCACTAAGCCAGGCTGGGTTCAGTGCTAGATTCATATGCAACCGTTATCGTCTAAAATGTGCCGGACACCTTATCTAACCCTCTTAAGCTAAAAGCTGCTATAGATCAGATTACTGGACATGAACTAGTACGTAGCGTAAAGCCCTTCAATGGCAAGTGGTATATCAATATGGACAAGTGTGCTACGAAGTACTTCTCCTTGTCGATCCAGAACTTAATCTTCGGTACTAAAACAAAAGTGGTTTCCAAGCGGTTTTTCGGTATATCACGTAATTCTCCTACCGGTGTTGAGATTACGATACTCGAAAGCCAACACGATATCAAAGATGCTATAAGATTTGGCCAATCCGTTTTTCAAGCATGGCTTCAGAGCGGGCTATGAAATTTTTCTTGTTTACGAGATTAAGAGCCTACCCAAATGCTGTTTTTATTGCCGATCACTAGACCATCTGTGAAACTCTTATCCCGGTGTTCTCCCAAAATGTACTCGTTGTGGAGGGCCGCACATCAAACAGTTCGTGGTAACGAACTGTAGTAAGGAGTGACCCGACTCAATAGTAAACAAAACCCCATTAAAATGAAATTTGGATACTAAAAGATACATAAAAAGAATCGGATTTTTATGCTGATGTTAAATATATAAGTTTCATCAAATTTAGTCTTTGTCATCAAAAGTTACGAGCCTGAGAAAATTTGCCTTAGTTTGAAAATAGGGGGAAAACCCCCCTAAAATCATAGAATCTTAATCACACCATCGCATTCATTATATTAGAGAACCCTATTGCAAAAATTTCAAGCTCCTATGTACAAAAATGTGGAATTTCGTATTTTTGCCAGAAGATGTGTTTTTTAAACACTCACACGGGTGCGTGTTTTTTATTTATTATTTTTTTTTTTTTTCATTTTTTTCAGGGGTCATCGTTCTGACCAAGTGGTCCAAGAATGTCGCAAGAGGGCTCATTCTAACGGAAATGAAAGGTTCTAGTACCCTTTTTAAGTGACCAAAAAAATTGGAGGAGCCCCTCCCACACTCATTTTCTACCCAAAGTCAACGGATCAAAATTTTGAGATAGCAATTTTTTTCAGCATAGTCAAAAATCATAATAACTATGTCTTTGGGGATGACTTACTCACCCACAGTCCCCGGGGGAGGGGATGCAAGTTACAAAGTTTGACCATTTTTTACATACAGTATGGGTTATTGGGAAGTGTACAGACGTTTTCAGGGGGACTTTTTTGGTTTGGTGGGGGTTGGAGGGGAGGGGGCTATGTGGTGGTTTCTTTCCTTGAAGGAATATGTCATGGGGAAGAGAAATTCAATGAAAAGGGTGCAGGATTTCTAGCATTACCATAAAAAAACAATGAAAAAATAAACATAAAAAAGTTTTTTTAAGTGAAAGTAAGGAGTAACATTAAAACTCGAGATAAAAAGAGATTGTTACGCATATGAGGGGTTCTTTTCCTCCTATGTACCTCGCTCTTGATGCTAAAGTATCTTTAGTAATTTCAACTATGTGTTCTACGGCCTTTCTGATTCAGGGGTCATTCTTAAAGAATTTGGACAAAACTTAAGCATTAGTGTAAAGAGCGAGGTATTAATGTGGGGACAAACCCCCTCACATACAAATTAAAAATATAAGAATACAGAAGTTTGTTACGTAAGTTAATTCTTAAATTACATATATTTTTTACTAATAAAAGCGTTCGTTAAAAATTAAAAGTTCTAGTTGTGTTTTTAAGTAACCGAAAAATTGGAGGGCAAACAAGAATCAAAAACAAGAGAAATCCATTTAACCATAAAAAGAATTAATATGCAAATTTCATTTTAATAATTTATGTGCAGAGAGCCGAAATCAATCATGCATTAATTCAAAAACGTTCAGAAATTAAATAAAAAAAACTAGTTTCTTTAACTGAAAGTAAGGAGCGGCATTAAAACTTAAAAGGAACATAAATTACTCCGTGTATGAAATGGGCTGTTCCCTTCTCAACGCCCTGCTCTTTACGCTAAAGTTTTTTACTGTTTAATAAAGTAGAATTGAGAGAAAGAGTCAAACTTTAGCGTAAAGAGCAGGGTGTTGAGAAGGGAACAGCCCCTTTCATACATAGAGTAATTTCTGTTTAATATAAAAAGCCCTACAGATAAGCATTTTAGTATTGATGAATTGTACGATGAATTCCTACGATTTGGTTTGTCTCCAGGAGCATCTTCTCACTGCTTGAGGTTTGAATTTTTTGCGTCGAAGTCAGCATTATATTGCGTTCATGATTCCAGCAAAAGTTGCTGGCGATCACCATTCCGTTGGACTAGCCTGTATCTTTAAACGGAATATTTATCTACCCTCTCCAGTACTCTTCTACTCCGACGAATTGTGTTGCGAGAGCAACACTTTGGTTTTGTCCCGGTTTTTTTTGTTTTTTTTTTTTTTTCCTATGCCATCGATCTCAGCTTAATCCTGGAGACTGGTAAGGGTCTAACCTGTGCGGTTTTTTGGACCTCAGGCCGGATTGATGAATATGACATTTAATTTTGGAAAGCTCCGTAGAACTCTTGCCTGGGGCCAAAAAGGATGGTTTTTGCTTGTCCTCGAGCCAGAGCCTATGGTGTGCGAAGTGAAGTGGAGTTGTATAGCCTATGTCAGAAAGGAGTATCTGAAGTTGTACAGCCAAGCTTTCGTTTCGTCAAATCATGTTTCTGCTTTCGAGTGGAAAGCTCCGTTCTAGCAGGCAAGCAGGCAGGCACCAATTTCAAATTGAAGATGGACTAAAATCTATAAGTGTTAAATATATGCGGTAGTTCCCCGGCCCCACAGCCAATATATCTTCTTTGAGTGATAAATAGAAAAATTTACAGAAACAAAAAAGTGCGATTTTCCCACGGATCCGAAAGTGCTGCCATCTATTGTTTCTACCCATTTCTGTTCGTGATTTCAGCTGACTTTACCATTCTTTTTTTTCTACTTGGGATTGTAATAGAGAAATGGTATCAGATATGTCTCTTAAACTTTAAAAGTTCTCTCCTTGCTAATGAAATAGAGCTTATCCTTTGCTCCTTTTTAAGTGGTGGTGTTAAAAAGTTTGCCTCCGGCAAAAAAATCAAGTTTTGAACTAAGACAGATAGAATTTTTTTCAAACGGCAATCGATAGACCTTGATGAGCTGATCAAAGTGTATGTCATTCATTTTTTGGTACAAAAATTCCTTCATGAGACACATCAGTTTGAAAGTTTCAAGGGGTTGACAACTTCAGTGGTAAGGTACACACTTAAACCAAAATTAGGCCGATACCAATTGTGAGATATGTAGAGGACTTTCAAGCAACAGTCGACTATTAGCTTATAATCATCTTTGGCAATGAGGGGTTTGCAACTTTTGCTGATTGGTGTACCTATTATCTGTTTCTGGTGTAATTGATGGTAAGAACAACTTGGTTCCCGACTGTAGGACATGTAGGGGAGTTGTAAGTAATAATCAGCTGTTACGCTACAATGATCTTCAGCGACGAGGGGTTTGCAACTTTTTCTAGTTGGTGTACCCATTATTTGTTTCCGGTAAACTTGATGTATATCGCGGGAGAGGGACTTGTAAGTAAGAATCGGTTGCTACAGGGGGTTCATCAGAGGCTACAAATTTGTGCAAATTGGTGCACATCTATGGTATTTGATCCTGAAAAGTTACGGATACCTTTATAATACCAACTAGATTATATAAGATAATGTTCCAAGTTTCCATCGGTCACGATGTCTACGATTGAAAAGGATAAAGTTCAACTGGCTGCAAACTCAATTTAGTCCCTTCTTCCGATATTCTTTTGCTGTTGTTTTTTCAACGCTGAAGAATTTGATCATGTGATTACCGATTGTGTTCTGCTTTGAATATGCCGTTTTGAATGCTTTGATAGTTTTGACAACTTCAGCATTTAACCGATAGCGAAGAAACAAAACCAAAGTGTTGCTCTCGCAACACTTTAATCGGCGAAGCCGGACCGCAACCGGAAAGGTTGCCGCAACGCTTCACGTTGCCCAGGCAACGTAGGTCTAATTTTTCTTGGTTCTGCATGTCGGCAGTACTGTATTTATTAACTCTTATAATCAAGGATATGACTCTTATAATCTTATGATCAAGGATACTTGTTCAGGTCCTTACTAAATTCTCAAAGGCGTGTGGTCAGCTGAAGAATCAGGTGTTATCAAACTTTCTACAGTATATAATAATTGGTGACCTTAATCCTAATATTAATCGATCTTCTGTGAGAAGTGATTTGCTTTTTGAGTGTCTTCTATCGTACCTCTTCGTGCCCAAATCTCACAAATTTTTACATGTTTAACACTCTGGAAGTACAAGTGATGTTGATCATATTATTTACTCGCCTGGTATTATCTCTTTTTCTGCTACTGTTCATGTTAACGAGCAAGATACTGGCCCCATGCAAATTTCAGCGACATTTGCAATTGATATTGATCCATCGAAAACCAACTGCTCGCAAGAAAAATCAAAGGGATTTGAAAGAAGAAACTGGAGCAAAGCAAATATACCGCACTACATCTCTATTTTGACTGCACTTTTTTCTACTATGCGAGCTCCATATCATCATCTTAAGTGTCAGGTACCTAATGATGGGAAATCCGATACTGAATGTTACTATAACGTATCTGTGGTGTGTATGAAAAAGGCAGAAGTAGCTGGCGTACCTCAGTAACGTATTTGTAAACAAAAAAATTACTTGTGTGGTCAATGGACCCTTGTTTAAAATCGATAAAAAATAAAGCAAAACTATGGTTCCAGATATGGAATGAATGCGGTCGGCCACGTTTTGGGTGTATGGCTGATCTCAAACGTAAACCTAAAACAGAATATAAACTTTATCTGAGGTCAGAAAGTTACCACGGTATGAATTTTCCTTTGAGCAGGAAAGAATTGCGAAAAGTGATCAATTTCGACAAGTTAAATGATGATTTTATTACAAGTAACTAGCTTCCACTTTCAGCTTGGTATAAACGTTATTCTTTGATTTTTTTAATGATCAACCATTCCGTTTATTCTCGCCTTCTTACCCCCTTTCAATACAACCCTTTCGTAACGCCATATAGTGCCCATATCTTTTTCTTCTGTTATTGATAATGTGAAAAGTTTAAAATCTTCTTTAACAGATAAGGATGGTATTTTTAAGATGCATATGCCGATTGATCGCACCCCCCCTTATGTCTCACCTTTAGCTTCTTTTTCAAATTTGTCTTTGTAGTTCAAGTATACCCGATAGTGTTCTTTTTGACACCGTTTCGTCAATTTTAAAAGGGGAAAGTCACCGAATGACTGTTCCAGTTATCAAAATACTACTGTTTCTTCTAACATTATAATTTCAGTTATAATTCATTATAACTGTTATAATTTCCGGTACATACCTTTCTGGTCTTGTAGATATTTATTGTCTTGCGTATGCTGACAACTTGCTTCTGATTAGCCGTTCCAAAAAGGGTATTTCCCAAATGGTCTCTACAGTTTCTGGTGCTTTTTTCTGATATTGGCCTTTCACTTAATATAGATAAATTTGAGTTACTTCTTACAACTGAACTACTGCTACTCCCCTTTACTGTAATAACTACACTATCCTTCTTGTTGATTGTATCTGTTGACTTGGTACCTCTATTACCAGCAATTTTTCCAGCTTCCGTAGGTGTGTGGTCCTACCGATCTATTACTGTTTCTTGTAATATTAGTAAGGTTTTTGAGTATATCCTTCTACCTTTTTTGACTAAAAACATTATTGAGGATGAGAATTAATTTGGTTTTCAATATGGGGTAGGTTGTCAGCATGCGCATAAGATTCTGCCTTCTCTACTGGCTGAAAATTCTTCCACGGAAAATGGTCTTTATATTTGTGCTTTGGATCTTTCGAAAGCGTTTGATAGTTTGGTCCAAAGTCAGCTCCTTTTTTCCTTGCATAATTCTGGCGTCAATCTCACAGTTATAATGCTTCTTAGGTTTTGGTATTCAAACTCTTTTCTTCAATTAAGATCTGCACCAGAAACTATTATAAGAAAACGAAGAGGAGTTAGGCAGGGTGGTGTTCTGTCCCCTACGCTTTTTAAGATTTATATTTCGAGTGTGCTGGCTAAGATTTCAGGTACATACCTTTTTGGTTTTGTGGATATTTATTGTCTTGTGTATGCTGACGACTTGCTTCTGATTAGCCGTTCCAAAAAGGGTATTTCCCAAATGGTCTCTACAGTTTCTGATGCTTTTTTCTGATTTTAGCCTTCCACTTAATATAGATAAATGTGAGTTCCTTCTTATAAATGAACTACTGGTACTCCCCTTCACTGTAATAACTGCACTATCCCTCTTGTTGATTGTATCTGTTGACTTGGTACATCTATTACCAGCAATTTTTTGAGCTTGCTTCAGCGTACTGTTTGTGATATAAGTAAAAAGATGTAGGTTGGCTATGTAAAGATTGTTGCAAGCAGAGGTGAAGTATAATTAATGTGCGCCAAACTTTATTCTACTTTCTGTGATCATTCTGTCCTTTATGCTCCCGGTCTTTCCCCTCCTTCTTAAGAAAGGTATTTTAAAAAGAATCCAGATAAATTATTTCAACTTTTGCAAATTTCTTTTGTATCTTCCACCTTGGATAAAAGCCCGGGAAAGTACATATTTGGGGATTCTTATAGCCGAAAAATAAAATAAAATTGAGCACTTGTTGATTTAGTGAATAGCCTGTAGCTATTGGTCAATTAGAAATTAAAACATAAACTTGCCATTCAAACTTTTACTTAAATCCTAATTGAAAGTACCAGTACCAGTGATTGGCCTCCTTTCACTTTCAGTGATGCATAACTAGGAATTTTTTTTTATAGTACAATCGCTTTTACTCAAAGATGACCAAAAAGATCTTTCCACCAAAACTTCTCTTTTGAGTAATTCTAATAATACAATTTTGATGTCTACAGATGAACGCAACCAAAAAATGAAGCTTGGTTCTAATTTTGTGCAGTGTTATAATTTCCTGCGAAATTCTGTGCTTTGCCGTTGTAAGTTTGATGCACACATGTATAGTTTAATGTGAGGCTTAAATAGGTTTAACTTTTCTCAATGTGGAAGAGGCTTAACTCTTTATTTTTATTAAATAAAAAGACAAGTCTTTTTAAATGAAAGTAAGGAGCGAGATTAAAACTTAAAATGAACAGAAATTACTCCGTACATGAAAGTCGCTTTTCCTCCTCAACGCCTCGCTCTTTACGCTAAAGTTTGACTCTTTGTCTTAACTATACTTTTTAAAACAGTAAATAACTTGACCTTGACCTTGGTGCAAAATTCTATATTGACGCGTGATATCTCAGACCATTTTCCCTTTTTTCTATCTATGATTTTTCTGATTCGTTGCCTATAAGGATTTAAGGAGCTGGTTTTTCCTCTTTAAAATTTAATGATTAGTGCTTGCATATTCTTAGGTCACACTTGGCGGGTCGTTCGTGGAGTATTTCTGAAAATGAATCTGACTTAGATTCTTTGTTTAACTCGTTATATGATTCTTTGAAAGAAGTTACCTTGGTTACTTATGATGCACCCCAGTCAAATCTGGCATCCAAAAGAACAGCCCCTTTGAATTCTTGGATGACTCCTGGACTCCTTCAAAATTGGAGGAAGAAAAAAAATCTTTTGAAGGCCTACAGGTCCTCTAAGCCATTTTCTCGTGATCCTCGGCTTCAAAGCCTATAGAAAAGTTTACAATTCGCTATGCCGAAATGTTAAATCTTTATTTTATTGTAGAAAATTTTCTGCGTGTGGTAAAGACATTAGGAAGACATGGCAAGTAATCAATTCTGTTATCAGGTCATCTTTTCTGCGTCCTTCTGTCCCTTCAAGTGTTGTGATTTACGGCAAAAATGTAGAGGGTGAGCCAAAAGTTCAAGATGTGTTTACTTCCTATTTTGCTAATATTGGCAAAAATACAGCATCTTCTGTAAGTCCTTCTTCCTCTCTACCTGATTTTAGTCTTACCTTGGACCGCCTTGTCCTAAATTAATGGCATTGGAACCTGTTTCTGAACCTGAAATAACCAGAATTTTCAATGGTTTGAGGGGTTCTTCATCCTCTGGCCCAGACCATATTCTGACTAAGGTTGTTAAATATATTCTTCCTGTCATTGTTTGTGCCCTCGAGAGACTTGTCAATCTTTCTTGTGAAAGTGGCTACTTTCCAAGTGCTCTAAAGCGTGTTCGTGTTATTATCATTTTTTTTTTCAATCAATCTATCAGTCTATTAAGAGAAAGTAAAGAAAAATTACAAAGTTTTAAACCCCCATAAAGGCTCTTTGGCCTGTGATGGTGGGAGGCTAAATATTACATTAATTAACATAGAGCAAAATAACAAAAAAGAAACGAAAAACAACAATAACAAATTAATGACATATCTGCTTATTGTACTAAAATCAATTAATAAATGGATATTATAGAAACAAAAAAAAAGAAGAGAAAAACATACCAGACCAATCAAAGCAAGTGGAATATATAAATTGAAAAAAGAGAGAGAAGGGAGGAGGTAGCTGAATTTTTGGGTATTAGAAGTGGTCAGTCGGGAGGACATTAAAAAAATTTAAACATAAAATATCCGGACATTAAAAAAAGCTTCAAAATTCTTTTGAAACTAACAAACAAGTGACATTCTTGAGCTGAATCAGGCAGGCTGTTCCAAACTATATGACAAGCAGTTAATGGATTAAAGTCAGATCTCACTGATGGAGTAAATAAAATATGAATTCCATGTCTTCAGCAGTTCAAACTCTACAGAAATGTTTTTAACTCTTTGTGCCGGAAGGCCAAATTCCTTTATTATTCTAAAAAAATTTCAGATTGTGGAAAGCATAATCGTAAGACTTGGCAAGTGATTAATTCCGTCTTCAACGTTCTTCTCCAGCTCCCTCTATTCCTCCGAGTCTTGTGGTGGGCGATGTGGCTGTTAAGGGCGTTTTTTCTGTTCAGGAAGCTTTTACATCAGATTTTGCTAATGTTGAGAAAACTACTGCTTCTTCAGTCAGGTCATTGCTGTCACAACCAGACTATAAATGTTATCTTGGTCCGCCTTGTCTGAAGTCGACGGTGTTGTATCCTACTTCTGATGTTGAAGTAGCTGGGATTGTAAATAGCTTAAAAGGTTCTTTGGCGTCTGGTCCTGACTGTATTCCAGCTCTGGTAGTTAAGTTCATTCTTCCAACAATTATTTCTCCATTGACGAAGCTTATGAATCTTTCTTTTGAAAATGGGATTTCCCCCAGTTCTCTTAAACGAGCTAAAGTAATTGATGTATATAAAGGTGGACCTCGAAAAGATCCAGCCAATTATCGACCTATATTCTTGCTGTCTGTATTTAGAAACATTTTTAAAAAGACCATACTTTCCCGACTACTAGCTTTTCTAGAGGCTAAAATAATTTTTTTCGTGATTTTCAGTTTAGCTTCCGAGCCAAACATTCTACGGAACATTTACGTGTAACGTTTTTAAGTTTTCTCTGCACCACGCTTTTCTCTGGTTTGATCCCTGCGACTATATTCCTGGATGTGCGTAAGGCTTTTGACTCCGTAACTCATGGCATTCTTCTTTATTAGCTATCACACATTGGTATAATAGGACAGGCTCATACTTGGTTTGATTCCTTTTTTTGTCACCCACACGATACATATAGTAAATATGGTGGACTAAGAATAAATATAAAAAAAAAGCACAAAGAGAAAAACAAATACACACATAAAGTCAACGAAAATATGGATAAGACGGTGGTGAAGGGATTGGCGCTCAGACCTGAAGCATAAAGGACAGAATGATCACAGAAATCAGAATAAAGTTTGCCAGCGCACGTTAATTATACTTCACCTCTGCTTGCAACAATCTTTACATAGCCAACCTAGATCTTTCTACTTATTAAATAAAAAAAAACCTAATTTTTTTAGCTGAAAGTAAGGAGTGACATTAAAACTTAAAACGAACAGAAATTACTCCGTATATGAAATGGGTTGTCCCCTCCGCAATCCCTCGCTCTTTACGCTAAAGCTTTAATTGTTTTGAAAAATAGAATTGTGGCAAAGAGTTAAACTTTAGCGTAAAGAGCGAGGAATTGCGGAGGGGACAACCCATTTCATATACGGAGTAATTTCTGTTCGTTTTAAGTTTTAATGTCACTCCTTACTTTCAGCTAAAAAAATTAGTTTTTTTTATTTAAGTTCTGAACGTTTTTGAATTAATGCATGTTTGGTTTTGGCTCTCCTCACAGAAATTATTAAAATGAAATTTGTATATTAATTCTTTTTTTGGCTAAATGGCTTTCTCTTAGTTTCGATCAGACGATTTTGAGAAATAAGGGATGGAGAAGGAGGTCTAGTTGCCCTCCAATTTTTCGGTTACTTAAGAATGCAACTAGAACTTTTAATTTTTAACGAATGTTTTTATTAGTAAAAAATATACCTAACTTAAGAATTAACTTACGTAACAAACTTTCATAATCTTATATTTTTATTATGTATACGAGGGGGTTTGTACCCTCGTTAATACCTCGCTCTTTACACTAAATCGTAAGTTTTGTCCCAATTCTTTAAGAATGACCCCTGAATCAGAAAGGCCGCAGAATAAATAGTTGAAATTACTAAAAATGCTTTAGCATAAAGAGCGAGGTATTTATCTCCTCCTAAATACCTCGCTCTTTATGCTAAAGTATTTTTAGAACCCCTCATATGCGTAATAATCTCTGTTCGTTTTAAGTTTCAATGCTACCCCTTCCTTTCATTTGAAAAAAACGTTTTCATATTTATTTTTCATTGTTTTCTTATAGTAATGCTAGAAAATCCTGCGCCCTTTTCATTGAATTTTTCTTCCCCCATGACAGATTCCTCCAAGGAGAGATCGTCCAACATAGCCCCCTCCCCTCGGCCCCACCCCCAAACAAAATAAAATCCCCCTGAAAACGTTTGTACACTTCCCAATAACCATTACTATATGTAAACACTGGTCAAAGTTTGTAACTTGCAGCCCCTCCCCCAGGGATTGTGGGGGAGTAAGTCATCCCCAAAGACATAGTTATTATGGTTTTCGACTATGCTGAACAAAATGGCTATCTCAAAATTTTGATTCGTTGACTTTGGGAAACAAATGAGCGTGGGAGGGGGCCTAGATGCCCTCCAATTTTTTTGGTCACTTAAAAAGGGCACTAGAACTTTTCATTTCCGTTAGAATGAGCCCTCTTGCGACATTCTAGGACCACTTGGTCGATACGATGACCCCTGGGGAAAAGAAAAAAAAACAGAAAACAAACAAACAAACAAATAAACACGCACCCGTGATTTGTCTTCTGGCAAAAAATACAAAATTCCACATTTTTGTAGATAGGAGCTTGAAACTTCTACAGTAGGGTTCTCTGATACGTTAAATCTGATGGTGTCATTTTCGTTAAGATTCTACGACTTGTAGGGGGTGTTTCCCCCTATTTTCTTAAATAAGGCAAATTTTCTCAGGCTCGTAACTTTTGATGGGTAAGACTAAACTTGATGAAACTTATATATTTAAAATCAGCATTAAAATGCGATTCTTTTGATGTAGCTATTGATATCAAAATTCAATTTTTTAGAGTTTTGGTCACTATTGAGCCGGGTCGCTCCTTACTACAGTTCGTTACCACGAACTGTTTGATATCACAAGCAGCATGCTGACGCAAGCTGGAAAAATTGCTGGTAATAGAGATACCAAATCAACAGATACAATCAACAAGTGGGATAGTGAAGTTATTACAGTGAAGGGCAGTAGCAATAGGACAGTTATAAGAAGTAACTCACATTTATCTATATTAAGTGAAAGACCAATATCAGAAAAAAGTATCAGAAACTGTAGAGACCATTTGGGAAATGGCCCTTTTGGAACGGCTAATCAGAAGCAAGTCGTCAGCATACGCAAGACAATAAATATCCTCAAGACCAGAATGGTATGTACCTGAAATCTTAGCCACCACACTTGTAATATAAATCTTAAAAAGCGTAGGGGACCGAACACCACCCTGCGTAACTCCTCTTCGTTTCCTTATAATAGTTTCTGGTGCAGATCTTAATTGAAGAAAAGAGTTTGAATACCAAAACCTACATTATAACTGTGAGATGACCCCAGAATTATGCAAGGAAAAAAGGAGCTGACTATGGACCAAACTGTCACACGCTTTCGGAAGATCCAAAGCACAAATATAAAGACAATTTCCCGTGGAAGAACTTTCAGCCCGTAGAGAAGGTAGAATCTTATGCGCATGCTGACAACCTACCCCATATTGAAAACCAAATTGGTTCTCACCCTCAATAATGTTTTTAGTCAAAAAAAGTAGAAGGATATACTCAAAAACCTTACTAATATTACAAGATACAGTAATAGGTCGATAGCAGGAACAATCAGTCGGTGACTTTTCCCTTTTTAAAATTGACGAAACAGTGCTACACAGAAAACTCTCAGGTACGTATTAAATACAGAGACACATTTGAAAAATAAGCTGAAAGTAAGATATAAGGGTGGGTGCGTTCAATCGGCATGTGCGTCTTAGGAATACCATCCTTATCTATTGTATCAGATTTTAAATTTTTCACAGCGTCAGTTACGGAAGAAAAAGATATGGACACTATATGGTGTTACGAAAGCGTTGGACTAAAGAAGGAGGTAAAAAGGCGAGTATATACAGAATGCACTGAATAGTTAATCACTGAAAAAAATCGAAGAAGACGGCTGTTGGACCATAGGGCCGAAATATCCACAGATTTGATTTCCACTGTCTTGAAAAGATTTTCCCTATTGTTTTTACTTTGTTTTTGTTTGTTATGGAAAGGCAGTGTGGTCTTCGTTGCTATTTTAAAACAGAATTTAGAACTCAGAACACACACTGTTTTGGTTATAACTAGATTATTGTGCCTAAAAAATTGCAGCAGTCTGTAACTGTTACTATTTATTTTTTTTACATGAAATTCACCTAGGCTATTCTACTATCTATCCCCATTTCTGTCAATCTGGGCATTAAAATCACTATATAAAAATGCCACATGTCTACCTTGGACCCTCTATATTTGTTCCTTTAGCTATAAGTAAAATTTATCTGAATAATTACTATCTCTTTTAGTTGGTTCTACGGGGTATCTACTACTGTTTCTGTTCCCGTGCACTTTTTAGTCATAAAATTACTAACTGACTAATAAAATAACTAGAATGACTACCATTCTACTATAAATACCTTCCCAACCCAAAGGAGACTTTGCAGTTTTCTTATTCATCGTTTGCCTTATTCCTGCCTGTGTACCCCATTCTTCCTGCCTGAGTAAATAAATATAATTTCGTGTTTCTTGGGATACGAGTTTCTGATAAGACCAGTTTGAAGGTTGTAATTCCTTTGGATTTGTCGAAAATATATTTTGTTTCTTATCGCTTTTTTATTTGTATAGACGTATATATTTTTTATTCAGGCCGTTAATGAGCAAATATGTTCTCGTAACTACACTGAACTATGTAAATTGATGTTTGAGATTGAAGTACCCATGGTCAGTGGAACAGGGATAGTCAGGCTTCTTCTAGACAGGTGTCAGCAGACTTTTGAAAATCAGAAGAAGTATGAAGAAGAAATTACGTCTAAACGTAAAGCCCTAAGGGAAGCTGATACAGAAGAAAAAAAGAAAGAATTACAAATGGAATTGGACGAGAATAGCATGAAACTTATTATGTTATACGAATTAAAGCTCATTATGTTAGGCAATATCAGGTAAATTATTTTCAGTTTTGTGACTGCTAGAATTTTTTTGTATTTTCAATTATTATTTTGTATTCCAGTTCTTACAAAATGACAATTGTGTCGAAATATCTGTTCCTGCTCATTCCATTTAATTTTGAAGTAGGTTGATACTAATACAAATTTTATGTCCTATTCTTAGTACTATAATATTTAATCCTACTAAGATCCTATAGAGAAATTATTCGAATTATACGAATAAAAAGAATTATTCGTAACGCAATAGCGTTTACTAAGTAAAGAGCGGTGTGGGTATAATATTATTTGTTTATCCATTTATTTTTAGTTAGACCAGGGTACTTCGTACAGAAGTTGTCGTAGAAACTTCGAAAATAGCTTATTCGATTTAAAATTGAAAGGGCCATTGTCTTTTTTAATATTCAAAAGTGATTGGAGGGCAACCACCACCACCCCCCTCGTATCTACCATTTCCCCAAACTCATTTAATCAAAATTTCAAGATAACCATTTTGTTCAATATAGTTGAAAGGGCCGGAAGTTATGGCTTTGAGGATGATAATCCTCCTCCCATCTGGAAAAACGACTTTATCAAGTCAATTTGTGCAGGTCCCTGACACGCCTACCAATTTTCATCGTCCTAGCACGCCCAGAAGCCCCGAACCCGCTAAAGCACTGAACCCCCTCCCCTAACTCCCCCAAAGAGAACAGATCCAGTCTGGTTATGTCAACCACGTATCTACGACATTTGATTATTCTACTCGCCAAGTTTCATCCCGGTCTCTCCATTCAAAGTGTTTTCCAAGATTTTTGGTTTCCCCTCCAACTCCCCCCAATTTCACCAGCTCTGGTTGGTATTTAAAATAAGAGTTCTGAGACTCACGTTCCTTCTAAATATCAGATTTAATCAACATCCTGTCACCCGTTCGCAAAAATACCTCAGTTTTTCTAATTTTTCCGAATTAACACACACACCCCAACTCCCCCAAAAAGAGTGGATTTAGTCTGGTTATATCAATCACGTATCTAGGACTTGTGCTTATTCTTCCCACCCAGTTTCGTCACGATCTTTCCACTCTAAGTGCTTTCCAAGCCTTCCCGTTTCCAACTCCCCCCAATATCACCGGACATGGTTGGGATTTAAAATAAGAGTTCTGGGACACTAGATCCTTCTAAATATCCAATTCCATCAAAATCCGATCACCCATTCTTAAGTTAAAAATACCTCATTTTTTTCAATTTTTCCTGTCCCTCCAGCACCCCAGATGATCAAATCGGAAATGACTGTTATATAGGCAATTTGTGTTGGTCCCTGACACGCCTACCAATTTTCATAGTCCTAGCACGTCCGAAAGCACTGGAAATCCCCAACTCCCCCAAAGAGAGTGGATCTGGTCCAGTTATGCCAGTCATGTATCTAGAACTTGTGCTTATTCTTCCCATCAAGTTCATACCGGTGTCTCCACTCTAAGTGTTTTCCAAGATTACCGGTTTCTAAGATTTCTGTTTCTCCCCTACATCCTCTATGTCCCTGGATCCCATAAGATCCTGTCCCATAAGATCTTTCTATATATCAAGTTTCATTAATATACGATCACCCATTCGTAAGATTAAGATACCTCAATTTTCACGTTTTCCAAGATTTCTGGTTTGACCTTCCAACTCCCCCCAATGTCACTGGATCTGGTCGGGATTTAAAATACCAGCTCCGAAGCATAAGATCCTTTTAAATATCAAATTTCATTAAGATTTGATCACCCGATCGTAAGTTAAAAATACCTCATTTTTCAAATTTTTCTGAACTAATCCCCCCTACCCAGCTCCCCCAAAGAAAGTGGATCCGTTACTGTTATATCAATATCGTATCTAAGACTTGTGCTTATTTTTCCCACTAAGTTTCATCATAATAACTCTACTCTAAGCATATTCCAAGATCTCTGCCCCCCCCCAACTCACCCCAATAAAACTGCATCCCGTCGGGATTTAAAATAAGAGATCTGAACTATGAGTTCCTTCTAAACATTAGGTTGTATTAAGATGCGATCTCTCCTTCTTAAGTTAAAAATAACTCATTTTTTCTAATGTTTCAGAATTACCCCCCCCCCCTCCCCAACCACCCCAATTAGAGCGGACACGTTCCGGTTATGTCACTGATGTATCTAGGACTTGTGTTTTTCCACCCAAGTGTCATTTCGATCCCTCCACTTTAATCGTTTTCCAATATTTTGGTTTCCCTCTCTAACTCCCGGCAATGTCACCGGGTCCGGTTGGGATTTAAAATAAGTGCTCTGACACACGATATCCTTCTAAATATTGAATTTCATTAAGATTGGATCGCTTGTTCGTAAGTTAAAAATACCTCATTTTTATTTTTCCGAATCAACAGTCCCTCACTCCCCCCTCCCAAATGGTCGAATCGGGGAGACGACTATTTCTATTTTAATCTGGTTAGGTCCTTGATATGCCGCTTGTCTGGAACTACCCAAACTAACAAAACGGGGACAGACAGACAGACTGACATACCGACAGAAATTGTGATCACCATATATCACTTGGTAAATATCAGGTGCCATAAAAACGAATAGAAATTAATTTTAATTTTTTTTCTTCTAAACTTGTTTTTCAAAGCAAAGTAAAGAGCTCCTTTAAACCAAAAAAGATCAAGAATTAAGTTAAATAATCTTCCAATCGTAAAACTTCAACAAATCACCATCAATAACTAAATGAAACCCAAAACGAACAAAACCTACAATAAATAACCGTGCCTTTAAAACAAGGACATAATTTGATCTTTACTGAAAAAAATGATCGTGGAATTTCAGTTTCATATTAATACGCTGATATTTATTCCTATAAGTTTTAATGATCTTTATTTTTAAACTCAATAAAGGGAAATACTTTGTTTGCATTTTTTATCAGTAAAGTGTAAATTATTTTCTGGTTTTAACAAAGCGTGGAGGTGGTCATCCCTACTCATTTTAATATTTGCTTGTTTTGAGTTTGACTCGGTTATTTATTATAAGTTCTGTTCGTTTCGAGTTTCATTTATTTATTGATGGTAATTTTTGGCAAGTTTTACGCTTCAAAGATTATTTGAGTTTATTTCTAATCATTTTTGGTTTAGATAAACTTTTTACTTTTATTTTAAAATTTTGATTTTAAAATAATTTAAAAATAATTTTCCAAATAATTGGAAAAAGTTTTTGGGTTACAAGAGCAACATTTTGGTTTTGTCGTGTTTTTTTACCACTCCGATTTCAGCTTATTCCTAGAAAGTGGTAAGGGTCTAACTGTGGTTTTTACGGGAGTGTGGACCCTAGGCCGGATTGATGAATATGAATTGGCATTTTGGAAAGCTTCGTAGAACTCTTCCCTGGAGCCAAAAAGGATGGTTTTGGTTGTATTTCTACCTATTTCTGTTTCGTAATTTCAGCTGAGTTTATCATTCGTTTTTCGCACTTTTCGATTTTATCCTTTGCTCCTTTCTAAGTAATGACGTTAGAAACTTGGCCTACGGGAAAAAAGTCAACTTTTGAACTTAGATAGATAGACTTTTTTTTTGACGGCAGTCGATAGCTCTTGATGAGCTGACCAAAGTATATGTCATCCATTTTTTGCTAAAAAATTCCTTCATGAGATATACCGGTTTGAAACTCTAAAGAGGTTAACAACTTCAGTAGTAAGGTACATACTGAAACCAAAAATAAGCCGATACCAATTATGAGACTAATAGGAGAGTTTTAAGCAACCGTCGGCTGTTAGCTCATAATCATCTTCAGCAATGAGTTTGCAACTTTTGCTTGTTGGTGTATCTATTATTTGTTTCCTGTGTATTCGATAAGACATATTCGGTTCCAGCGGTAAGACATGTAGAGAACTAGTAAGTAATTATCGGCTGTTAGGTTACAATCATCTTCAGTGTTGAGGGGTTTACAACTTTTGCAAGTTGGTGTACCAAGTATTTATTTTAAGATCCTTACAGATTAACAACTTCAGCGTTTAACCGGAGTGAGGAAACAAAACCAAAGTGTTGGTTTTGCAACACTTTAGTCGACAAAGCCAAACAAATGTTGCTGCAACACCTTACATTGCCCATGCAGCGTAGATCTAGATAAATAGATAGATAGATACATGTTTATTTACAACACGAATTAAACCATTTAAACAATGGCATACTTAAGCGCGTGGTATATCACCAAAAAAAAAAACATAAACAAAAAAAACCGTCATTACTTCGGCTTAAACTAATTTGCACTTCTTTCGGAAATCAAACTTCAACACTTACAAAGGAAAATATTATGGGAGACTAGCAACATGATTTCTTAACCCTTTCATGCCTGTGGTCACCATACGGATACCGCTCGCCTCCTATTTTTTTTCTCTCGACTCGACAAAGTCACAACCGTGATTTCTTTTCACTAGATAGCGCTTGCTTGACTCTGTCGCGTTTGAATTTATTGTCCCTCAAGGCTTTACCAGAGCGGTCGAGCGAGCGTCCAAGTTTAGACAAAACATAAAATGTCGAAAAAGAGGAAAGGTGCAGATTTCGACCTCGATGACCTGGACGTTTCTGGTAAGTTCAGAGCCTGATTATGATCTTATTTTGTAGCTAAGAATGCGTTCTTTCGAATGAAATATCATTAGTCTAAGTCTGAGCTGTAGTTTAGCCGCAAACAAGGTTGCTAACGATCGGTTACCAAATGGTCACGTCAGGCATTCAGTGCCAAACCATACCTAGGCAGATTTGTACAGCAAACGAGGCAGCAAGTCCTTTTTATGATCGGGAATAGGCACATTTTCTTTCTGTTCTTCCTTTTTACTGAAACAAGGGTAAAAAAGCTATTTTGTGGGATGCCTCAGGCAAGTGTTGAGGCCAATGGCCTATTTTATTGCAATATACTATTATTATTGTTATTATTAAGTGATGCACTTACCTTGAATTTCTTTTCAGCTGATCCAAGCACGAGCTCTGACTCCATGAGTGGTCATGGTCCCAAGCCCTTGGAAGAGAGACTGATCAAGGAAAGAAGTAGAAGAGTTACCAAGAAAATGACTGCAGAAGAAGCAGCAAGGCTTTTATTCATACCTGATTGTGATTCAGATCTCGATATCTCTTCCGACGACGACGACCCAAACTGGGCACCAGACAATCCAGATCAAGAATTTCAGCCTTTACGTTCTCTCAACTGTTATGGCAATGAAGACGGAAGAGATGAAGAGGATATCGACCACACAGACGACATCCCATTAGCAATGCTTGGCAGGTTCGAGTTATACAATGGCGATGACACGGTCAATTCGATTTGCCTCTCCCGGGCTTGAATGATACAACAGCGTCAAACAGTTCTTCAAGCACATCATCAGCACCAGTGTCAGCTTCTTCTGCAATACAGTCAACAACAGTTACTGCACCTGCTGAACCCTTTGTCCTTACAAGAGCTCAAAAAAATGCTCCTTCCCAAGCAGTGGCCGGTCTAGTAACTCCAACTGATGCTCCTCGGGTCACGGCAAAACCAGTAGCAAAAAAGAAGGTAGCGAAGGAGGCAAAGCAATACAAGTGGATAAAAACGGAGCCCGAACCTCGAAATATTACATGGAAGGGTTCTATGCCACACTATGACGAGGTACAAACGCCCTTGATCTCTTCCGAATGTTTATCACAGAAGACATTCTTTCAAACATTGTGGACCAAACGAATCTGAATGCCATGAGAAAGAAGAATCTTGCTCTGAAACTATCCCTTGAAGAGCTGCGCAGATTTCTTGGAGTTCAAATGCTTATGAGCATTCTCAAACTTCCGGCTATTAGAATGAACTGGGAGAATGGAATAAGATATTCCCCGGTGGCTGATACCATGAGCAGAGATAGGTTCATCAGCTTGAGGTCTTTTTTCCACATTTGCGATGACACCTTAATGATACCGAAAGGGGAGGTTGGTCATGATAAACTGTTCAAGATCAGAAGACTATACGACGCATTCAGGGAGAATCTGAAAAAAATAGACCCTGAAGAGATCCAAAGTATTGACGAACAGATGATCCCATTCAAAGGAACAATTGGATTTCGACAGTACTTGAAGGACAAGCCCCACTCGTGGGGTGTAAAGGTTTTCACGAGAGCCGGCATCAGCGGAATAGTGTATGACATAGAAATATATACAGGAAAAGGAGCTGTTGAAATTTCTGAACTTGGCCAAGGTACTGACGTTGTCCTTCGGCTTGTAGAAAATCTGCCAAGGTTCATGAACTTCAAGTTGTTCTTTGATAACTTCTATACTGGCATCGATCTCATTCACAAGCTCCGGGTTGAATATGGCATCGAGTCATGTGGTACGATACGCAGCAACAGAATGAGGGGCGCTGTTCTAGATACCGACGCCAACATGAAGAAGAAAGGACGAGGGTCAGTGGACTTCCGTTTTGAAAGACATTCAGAAGTATCGGTAGTAAAATGGTATGACAACAAACCAGTCCATTTGGCTTCTTCATACTGTGCAGTCACCCCAATTGATAAGTGTCAGAGATGGGATGGCACAACACGGAAATACGTCGAAGTTGATCGCCTCCGAATCGTCCGTGACTACAACAAATCAATGGGGGGCGTAGATCTTGCTGACATGTTCCTGGAGCTTTACAGGACTGACATTCGCTCTAAGATATGGTATATGAGGATTGTGTACTACTTCTTTGACATGGCTGTGAACAACGCCTGGCTGATACACCGCCGACAGTGTAAGCAGATCAATGTTCAGCACATGTCTCTGCTGTACTTCAAAATGGACATTGCTCGTGGGTTGGTTCTTACTGGCTTATCTCAAAGTCCTCGAGTTGGAAGACCATCCTTATCAGTGACCAAGCGCAATACGACTACCTCGCGAGACGGGATGCCTTCGGAATCAGTGAGGTTTGACCAGACCTCGCATTTTCCAGATACGACTGAAAAGGGAAGGTGTCGCTATGAGAAGTGCTTTAGGGGTGGAACCAGTCGAATCATGTGTTCGAAGTGCAAAGTTCGACTGTGTTTGAACTCAGATCGCAACTGTTTCACAAATTTTCACCTAAAATAGTATCTGTATATACCTGACGTGACCATATGGTAACCATTCACATTTTGGATATGGAATGAAATAAAAATTTAAAAAAAAATAAACCTGTTCTAGTTGAACCTCCAGGATCACTCTCTGCTATTTTCAGAATTTTTACGCAACTCCTTCTTGTTCAGGTCTGAAAGGGTTAATAACTTCAGAAATTTATTTCTATCATTACGATGTCTCACAGCTATTGGGATTAAATTCCAAATTTTTGGACCAAAAAAAGAGAAATCAGAACTATGAGATGTTGGGTAATTGTGGAATTGTGAATTTGTCGGGAATAATCTTGGGAAATTTAGTGAAAGTTGTCCAAAAACATAATTTTGGCAAATATTAGAAATGGCAATAAAATGATGTTTTAGCCATACAAAAAGATGGCTAACTGAGGGTCCACTATTAACATTAAACATTAATCTAAGGGCTTTATTTTGTAGAGTTTGAAGAGGTTTGAACGTTGAAGGAAAAGTAGATGTCCAAACAGAAACACAATAAAGAAAATATGGATTAACAAAAGAAAAATACATTGTCTTTAAAATATTCCTTGGGAAAAAATGGTGTAAACGAGAAAGAATCCTGATATTTTGCGAGATTTTTAGAGACATTGTTTTCACGTGTTCACGGAAATACAAATTTTCATCCAAAATAATTCCAAGATGTTAAAATATATCAACACGTTTTAGTACCCTATCATTTAGATAAAGAAAAAACTGTCCAGCTTTCTGAAAACAAGATCGAGAAAACAGCATATATTGGCATTTCTTCTCATTTAGTGAAAGTAAATTTCTTGCATACCAATCCCCTGCGGATAAAAGTGTGTTATCAAGACTATGAAAGAGTATGGATAAATCAGCATGGGATGCAAAAATAACAACATCATCTGCAAACATTACAATTTTACAAAGTGGTAATACCTCAGGCAAATCATTTATAAATAGAAGGAATAAGGTCGGTCCCAGGACAGACCATTTAGGGACCCCACAACGTTTTAAAAAACTTTTCGAACGGATACCATGAATTCTATCATGACATTCAAGTTGTCTATCCGTAAGATAAGTTTTTAAAAAATTTAAAGATTTTGATGCAAAACCATATTTGTGGAGTTTCATTAACAACAGACGATGGTGGACTGTGTCAAAGGCCTTTTCGTCAGCAAGAAATACCGCCAATGCATGCTGATCACTGTCAATTGCATCATTTATCTCAAGCAGAAGTTGATGAATTGCCAACTCCGTTCATTTTCCTTTAATGAAACCAAACCGAGAAGGAGGAAAAATATGTTTACCATTTAAATAATTATGGAGCTGATGGTTCGCTATCTTTTCCAAAAGCTAAATAAACACTGATAAAAATGATTACCTCTATAATTTGGAGGTTCACTAGTAATTCCGCCTTTGTGTAGTACAATAACATTAGCTTTCTTCAACAAACCGGGAAAAAC